>NW_027142466.1:498935-532462 GCF_026170545.1 Melanerpes formicivorus | reverse complement strand
CCTTTCCCCCCCTTTCCCCAGCAGCCCTGGGGTCACTCCCTGCTGCTCTCTCGCCACCACCAGCCCCAGGACCTCCCAGTCACAGCACTGAGCCAGCAGCCAGCCCAGACCTCCCCTGCCTGTGCCCCCAGGCCCCAGCCCTGCCTGTGCCGCCAGGACCCTGCCCTGCCTGTGCCCCCGGGACCCAGCCCTGCCTGTGCCCCCAGCCCTGCCTGTGCTGCCAGGACCCTGCCCTGCCTGTGCCCCCGGGACCCAGCCCTGCCTGTGCCCCCAGCCCTGCCTGTGCCCCTGGGACCCAGCCCTGCCTGTGCTGCCAGGACCCTGCCCTGCCTGTGCCCCCGGGACCCAGCCCTGCCTGTGCCCCCAGGCTCCAGCCCTGCTGTGCCCCCAGGCTCCAGCCCTGCCTGTGCCCCCAGGATCCAGCCCTGCCTGTGCCCCCAGCCCTGCCTGTGCCCCCAGACCCCAGCCCTGCCTGTGCTGCCAGGACCCTGCCCTGCCTGTGCCCCCGGGACCCAGCCCTGCCTGTGCCCCCGAGGACCCAGCCCTGCCTGTGCCCCCGGGACCCCAGTCCTGCCTGTGCCCCCAGACCCCAGCCCTGCCTGTGCCCCCGGGACCCAGCCCTGCCTGTGCCCCCAGACCCCAGCCCTGCCTGTGCCCCCGGGACCCAGCCCTGCCTGTGCCCCCAGACCCCAGCCCTGCCTGTGCCCCCGGGACCCAGTCCTGCCTGTGCCCCCAGACCCCAGCCCTGCCTGTGCCCCCGGGACCCAGCCCTGCCTGTGCCCCCCGGAACCTCCCCTGCCTGTGCCCCCAGGCTCCAGCCCTGCCTGTGCCCCCAGGACCCAGCCCTGCCTGTGCCCCCGGGACCCCTGCCCTGCCTGTGCCCCCAGCCCTGCCTGTGCTGCCAGGACCCAGCCCTGCCTGTGCCCCCGGGACCCAGCCCTGCCTGTGCTGCCAGGACCCTGCCCTGCCTGTGCCCCCGGGACCCAGCCCTGCCTGTGCCCCCGGGACCCTGCCCTGCCTGTGCCCCCGGGACCCAGCCCTGCCTGTGCTGCCAGGCCCCAGCCCTGCCTGTGCCCCCAGGACCCTGCCCTGCCTGTGCCCCTGGGACCCAGCCCTGCCTGTGCCCCCGGGACCCTGCCCTGCCTGTGCCCCCAGACCCCAGCCCTGCCTGTGCCCCGGGAAACCTCCCCTGCCTGTGCCCCCAGGCCCCAGCCCTGCCTGTGCTGCCAGGCCCCAGCCCTGCCTGTGCCCCCAGCCCTGCCTGTGCCCCTGTGCCCCTGCCCTGCCTGTGCCCCCAGACCCCAGCCCTGCCTGTGCCCCCAGGACCCTGCCCTGCCTGTGCCCCCGGGACCCAGCCCTGCCTGTGCCCCCAGACCCCAGCCCTGCCTGTGCCCCCAGCCCTGCCTGTGCTGCCAGGACCCAGCCCTGCCTGTGCCCCTGGGACCCAGCCCTGCCTGTGCCCCCAGCCCTGCCTGTGCCCCCAGCCCTGCCTGTGCTGCCAGGACCCAGCCCTGCCTGTGCCCCCAGCCCTGCCTGTGCCCCCAGCCCTGCCTGTGCTGCCAGGACCCAGCCCTGCCTGTGTCCCCAGGACCCAGCCCTGCCTGTCCCTGCTGCCCCGGGGCCGGCCCTGACCACAGCTCCACCGCTCGAGGTCCATCCCAGATGGAATTCCCAAAGGGCAATTCCAGGCTCCCTCCTTCCTGAGGAGACCCTCAGGGCTCTGGCTCTGGAGCTGCTCCTGGCGCTGCTGCTGCTCCTCAGAAGTGCTTAGAGGGGAACTGGTTGGCCCCAGCTGCTCTGCATTGCCTGCAGGGCTCGGTGCCTGTCCCAGCACTTCCACCTGCTTCACTTCCTGCTTCTTCCCTTCACTTCCTTCCCCCCCGTTGTCCTCATTCCCCACTTTTCCTGTCCCCCCCCCATCTCCTATCCCCTCCCATCCTGATTTCCCCTTACATTTCCTGGCCTTTCCCCCCTCCTCTCGGATTTTCTCCCTGGTTTAATGTTCCTCCTCCCAATTTCCTGATTTTTCTACCCATTTCCTGGTTTTCTCCCCTCTCCTCTGCTATTTCCCACTATTTCCTGATTTTTCTCTCCATTCCTTGCCTTCCCTCTCCTTATTTCCTGATTTTTTTTCCCAGTGTCTTATTTTTTTCCCCCTTTTTTTTCCTCATTTCCTGATTTCCTTCCCATTGTGGCCAATTTCTGTCCCATTTCCTATCTTCCCCTCTTAATCCCTGGGGTTTCCCTTCCTATTTGTGATTTCTCCTCATTTCTTGTTGTTCTTTTCCCTGTTTCCTCATTTCTCCTCATTTGTCCCTCCATTCTTTCCCATTCCTGGTTTTCTGTTCCCTGCTGCCTGATTTCTGTCCCATTTCCTATCTTCCCCTCTTACTTCCTGGGGTTTTTCTTCCCATTTCCTCATTTTCTTCCCATTTCTTGTTGTTTTTTTCCCTATTGGTTTTTTACTCCTTTAGTTTTTTTCCTCTATTCTCACTTCCTGTTTTTTCCATTTCCTGATTTCCCCCCCAAATATCTTTATTTCCCCCCTCTATTTATTCTTTTTTCCACTTCCTGTTATTTTCCCTGGTGCTGATTGCTGCCCTGCTTCCTAGGCTTCCCCTATCCAGTCCTGACTTTTTCCCCTCCTGTTTTCTCCTCTGATTCTGAGTTCCTCTCTGCTTCCTGAGGCACTCTTAGGGATTCTCAGCCATTGGAACCATGCTTGGCTGAGGTTGGCAATGCTGCTCCAGTTGGCAGGGATGCTGCTGGGGTTGAAGGGATGCTGCTGCCAGGGCAGGGATGCAAGGGCAGGGCTCAGGGGTGCTGGGGCAGGGCTCAGGGGTGCAGGGGCAGGGCTCAGGGGTGCAGGGGCAGGTCCCAGGGATGCAGGGCCAGGTCTCAGGGATGCAGGGGCAGGGCTCAGGGATGCAGGGGCAGGGCTCAGGCATGCAGGGCAGGGCTCAGGGATGCTGGGGCAGGGCTCAGGGGTGCAGGGGCAGGGCTCAGGCATGCAGGGGCAGGTCTCAGGGGTGCTGGGGCAGGTCTCAGGGGGTGCTGGAGCAGGTCTCAGGGGTGCAGGGGCAGGTGTCAGGGATGCAGGGGCAGGTCTCAGGGATGCTGGGGCAGGTCTCAGGGATGCTGGGGCAGGTCTCAGGGGTGCAGGGGCAGGGCTCAGGGATGCAGGGCCAGGTCTCAGGGGTGCAGGGGCAGGGCTCAGGGATGCAGGGGCAGGGCTCAGGCATGCAGGGGCAGGGCTCAGGGATGCAGGGGCAGGTCTCAGGGGCGCTGGGGCAGGGCTCAGGGATGCTGGGGCAGGGCTCAGGGGTGCAGGGGCAGGGCTCAGGCATGCAGGGGCAGGGCTCAGGGATGCTGGGGCAGGGCTCAGGGGTGCAGGGGCAGGGCTCAGGCATGCAGGGGCAGGTCTCAGGGGTGCTGGGGCAGGTCTCAGGGGGTGCTGGAGCAGGTCTCAGGGGTGGCAGGGGCAGGTGTCAGGGATGCAGGGGCAGGGCTCAGGGAATCAGGGGCAGGTCTCAGGGACGCAGGGGCAGGGCTCAGGGATGCTGCTGCCAGGGCAGGGATGCTGGGGCAGGTCCCAGGGATGCTGGGGCAGGTCCCAGGGATGCAGGGTCAGGTCTCAGGGGTGCAGGAGCAGGTCTCAGGGATGCAGGGGCAGGGCTCAGGGACGCAGGGGCAGGGCTCAGGGATGTTGGGGCAGGGCTCAGGGACGGCAGGGGCAGGGCTCAGGGATGTTGGGGCAGGGCTCAGGGATGTTGGGGCAGGGCTCAGGGATGTTGGGGCAGGTCTCAGGTGTGCTGGGGCAGGTCTCAGGGGTGCAGGAGCAGGTCTCAGGGATGCAGGGGCAGGGCTCAGGGACGCAGGGGCAGGGCTCAGGGATGTTGGGGCAGGGCTCAGGGATGCAGGGGCAGGGCTCAGGGATGTTGGGGCAGGTCTCAGGGATGCTGGGGCAGGTCTCAGGGGTGCAGGAGCAGGTCTCAGGGATGCAGGGGCAGGGCTCAGGGACGCAGGGGCAGGGCTCAGGGATGTTGGGGCAGGGCTCAGGGATGCAGGGGCAGGGCTCAGGGGTGCTGGGGCAGGGCTCAGGGATGCAGGGGCAGGTGTCAGGGATGCAGGGGCAGGGCTCAGGGGTGCTGGGGCAGTCTCAGGGATGCAGATGTAGGTGTCAGGGGTGCTGGGGCAGGTCTCAGGGATGCAGGGGCAGGGCTCAGGGGCGCAGGGGCAGGGCTCAGGGATGCAGATGCAGGTCTCAGGGGTGCTGGGGCAGGGCTCAGGGATGCTGGGGCAGGGCTCAGGGATGCTGATGCAGGGCTCAGGGATGCTGGGCAGGGCTCAGGGATGCAGGGGCAGGTCTCAGGGATGCTGGGGCAGGGCTCAGGGATGCAGGGGCAGGTCTCAGGGATGCTGGGGCAGGCTCAGGGGTGCTGGGGCAGGTGTCAGGGGTGCTGGGGCAGGTCTCAGGGGTGCTGGGGCAGGGCTCAGGGGTGCAGGGGCAGGGCTCAGGGGTGCTGGGGCAGGTCTCTGGGATGCAGGGGCAGGGCTCAGGGGTGCAGGGGCAGGTCTCAGGGGTGCTGGGGCAGGGCTCAGGGATGCTGATGCAGGGCTCAGGGATGCTGGGGCAGGTCTCAGGGATGCAGCTGAAGGGTCTCAGGGATGCTGGGGCAGGTCTCAGGATGCAGGGGCAGGTCTCAGGGATGCTGGGGCAGGGCTCAGGGATGCATGGGCAGGTCTCAGGGATGCAGGGGCAGGGCTCAGGGATGCAGGGGCAGGGCTCAGGGGTGCAGGGGCAGGGCTCAGGGATGCAGGGCAGGGCTCAGGGGTGCAGGGGCAGGGCTCAGGGATGCTGATGCAGGGCTCAGGGGTGCTGGGGCAGGTCTCAGGGATGCAGCTGAAGGTATCAGGGATGCAGGGGCAGGTCTCAGGGATGCAGGGGCAGGTCTCAGGGATGCTGGGGCAGGTCTCAGGGGTGCAGGGCAGGGCTCAGGGGTGCAGGGGCAGGTCTCAGGGATGCAGCTGAAGGTCTCAGGGATGCTGGGGCTGGTCTCAGGGACGTAGATGGAGGTCTCAGGGATGCAGGGGCAGGGCTCGGGGATGCAGCTGAAGGTCTCAGGGATGCTGGGGCAGGGCTCAGGGATGCAGGGGCAGGGCTCAGGGATGCAGGGGCAGGGCTCAGGATGCAGATGCAGGGCTCAGGGATGCAGGGGCAGGGCTCAGGGATGCAGATGCAGGTCTCAGGGATGCAGGGGCAGGTCCCAGGGATGCTGGGGCAGGTCCCAGGGATGCAGGGGCAGGGCTCTGGGATGCAGATGCAGGTCCCAGGGATGCAGGGGCAGGTCCCAGGGATGCAGGGGCAGGGCTCAGGGGTGCTGGGGCAGGGCTCAGGGATGCAGGGGCAGGGCTCAGGGGTGCAGGGGCAGGGCTCAGGGATGCTGGGGCAGGTCTCAGGGGTGCAGGGGCAGGTCCCAGGGATGCAGGGTGCAGGGCTCAGGGGTGCAGGGGCAGGGCTCAGGGATGCAGGGGCAGGGCTCAGGGGGTGCAGGGGCAGGGCTCAGGGATGCTGGGGCAGGGCTCAGGGATGCTGCTGCCAGGGCAGGGATGCTGGGGCAGGTCCCAGGATGCAGGGGCAGGTCTCAGGGGTGCAGGAGCAGGGCTCAGGGATGCAGGGGCAGGGCTCAGGGGTGCAGGGGCAGGGCTCAGGGATGCTGGGGCAGGGCTCAGGGATGCTGCTGCCAGGGCAGGGATGCTGGGGCAGGTCCCAGGGATGCAGGGGCAGGTCTCAGGGATGCTGGGGCAGGGCTCAGGGATGCAGGGGCAGGGCTCAGGGATGCTGGGGCAGGGCTCAGGGATGCAGGGGCAGGGCTCAGGGATGCTGGGGCAGGGCTCAGGGGTGCTGGGGGCAGGTCTCAGGGATGCTGGGGCAGGGCTCAGGGGTGCTGGGGCAGGTCTCAGGGATGCTGGGGCAGGGCTCAGGGATGCTGGGGCAGGGCTCAGGGGTGCTGGGGCAGGTGTCAGGGATGCTGGGGCAGGGCTCAGGGATGCTGGGGCAGGGCTCAGGGATGCTGGGGCAGGTGTCAGGGATGCAGGGGCAGGGCTCAGGGGTGCAGGGGGCAGGTCTCAGGGATGCTGGGGCAGGTCTCAGGGATGCAGGGGCAGGGCTCAGGGATGCAGGGGCAGGGCTCAGGGGTGCTGGGGCAGGTCTCAGGGGTGCAGGGGCAGGTCTCAGGGATGCTGGGGCAGGTGTCAGGGGTGCTGGGGCAGGGCTCAGGGGTGCAGGGGCAGGTCTCAGGGATGCTGGGGCAGGGCTCAGGGATGCAGGGGCAGGGCTCAGGGGTGCTGGGGCAGGGCTCAGGGATGCAGGGCAGGGCTCAGGGGTGCTGGGGCAGGGCTCAGGGATGCAGGGGGCAGGGCTCAGGGATGCTGGGGCAGGGCTCAGGGGTGCTGGGGCAGGGCTCAGGATGCTGGGGCAGGGCTCAGGGGTGCTGGGGCAGGGCTCAGGGACGCAGGGGCAGGGCTCAGGGGTGCTGGGGCAGGGCTCAGGGACGCAGGGGCAGGCTCAGGGGTGCTGGGGCAGGGGCTCAGGGACGCAGGGGCAGGTCTCAGGGGTGCTGGGGCAGGGCTCGGGTGCTGGGGCAGGGCTCAGGGGTGCTGGGCAGGGCTCAGGGATGCAGGGGCAGGGCTCAGGGGTGCAGGGGCAGGTCTCAGGGATGCTGGGGCAGGGCTCAGGATGCAGGGGCAGGGCTCAGGGGTGCTGGGGCAGGGCTCAGGGGTGCTGGGGCAGGTCTCAGGGGTGCTGGGGCAGGGCTCAGGGGTGCTGGTTCAGCTGGGGCTTGGTGCTGCAATTTCAGTGGTGCTGGGCAGTGTGGCCCTTACAGTTTTGGGGATGCTGGAATGATTTTAAGGATGCTGGTGTACTTTGGGGGGTAATGGTGCACCTGCAGGGGTGCTGGTTGCACGTTTAGGGCTGCCTGTGCACTTGGGGTGATGCTGCTGTGAATTTAGGGATCACAGAGTCACAGAATGGGAGAGGCTGGGAAGGGACCTCTGCAGCTCCCCCAGCCCAAGCCCTGGCAGAGCAGGGCACCCAGGGCAGGGCACACAGAACACATCCAGGGGGTTGGAAAGGCTCCAGAGCAGACTCCACAACCTCTCTGGGCAGCCTGCCCCAGGCTCTGGCAGCCTCACAGGGACAAAGTTTCCCCTCCTGCTCCCCTGGCACCTCCTCAGCTCCAGCTTGCCCCCAGTGCCCCTTGTGCTGTGCTTGGCCACCCCTGAGCAGAGCCTGGCTCCAGCCCTGCACAGCTTTATCCCCAGCACTGAGGGCAGCCCTCAGGCTGCTCTGCTCCCAGCCCCCAGCCCCAGCTGCCTCAGCTGTGCTCACAGGAGATGTTCCACTGCCTGCAGCAGCTCTGTGCCTCTGGCCTGGCCTCTCTCAAGCACTTCCCTGAGGTCCTGCTGGAGCTGAGGGGCCCAGAGCTGGACACAAGACTCCAGCTGTGGCCTCAGCAGGGCAGAGCAGAGGGGCAGGAGAACCTCTCTGCCCCACTCCCCACAGCCCTCCTCATGCAGCCCAGGCTGCCAGGAAGGTCAATTCTTGCCCAGCAGGGCACACTGCTGGCTCAGGGGCATCCCTCTGGCCACCTTTGCCCTGCCCTGCTCTCCAGCAGCTCAGTCCCCAACCTCTCCTGCTCCATGTGGTTGTCCTTCCCCAGCTGCCAGACTCTGCCCTGCCCTTGTTGGATTCCATTCCCTTTCTCCCCCCCAGCTCTGCAGCCTGTCCAGGCCTGGCTGAATGGCAGCACAGCCTGAGGGCTGTCACCACTGCTCCCAGTTTGGTGTCACCAGCAAGCTGCCTGGCAGTGCCCTCTGTGCCTCAGCCTGCTGATGCAGTGTTGGGGTGCTCACCCAGGTGCAGTGGTGCTGGTCCTCTGGCAGCAATGGGCACCTCGTGCTGGGGGTGCTGGGGCAGGTTTGGGGGTGCTGGTGAGGGTTTGGGGTGCTGGGACGGGTTTGGGGTGCTGGGGCAGGTTTTGGGGTGCTGGGGCAGGTTTGGGGGTGCTGTGCAGCTCTGGGGGTGCTGGGGCAGGTTTGGGGTGCTGTGGCAGGTTTGGGGGTGCTGTGCAGCTCTTTGGGGTGCTGGGGCAGATTTGGGGGTGCTGTGCAGCTCTTTGGGGTGCTGGGGCAGGTTTGGGGGTGCTGGGGCAGGTTTGGGGGTGCTGTGCAGCTCTTGGGGGTGCTGGGGCAGGTTTGGGGGTGCTGGGGCAGGTTTGGGGGTGCTGTGCAGCTCTTGGGGGTGCTGGGGCAGGTTTGGGGGTGCTGGGGCAGGTTTGGGGGTGCTGTGCAGCTTTTGGGGGTGCTGGGGCAGGTTTGGGGGTGCTGTGCAGCTCTGGGGGTGCTGGGGCAGGTTTGGGGGTGCTGTGCAGCTCTTGGGGGTGCTGGGGCAGGTTTGGGGGTGCTGTGCAGCTCTGGGGGTGCTGGGGCAGGTTTGGGGTGCTGGGGCAGGTTTGGGGGTGCTGTGCAGCTCTTGGGGGTGCTGTGCAGCTCTGGGGGTGCTGGGGCAGGTTTGGGGGTGCTGGTGCGGGTTTGGGGGTGCTGTGCAGCTCTGGGGGTGCTGGGGCAGGTTTGGGGTGCTGGGGCAGGTTTGGGGGTGCTGTGCAGCTCTGGGGGTGCTGGGGCAGGTTTGGGGGTGCTGGGGCAGGTTTGGGGGTGCTGTGCAGCTCTGGGGGTGCTGGGGCAGGTTTGGGGGTGCTGGGGCAGGTTTGGGGGTGCTGTGCAGCTCTTGGGGGCGCTGGGGCAGGTTTGGGGGTGCTGGGGCAGGTTTGGGGTGCTGGGGCAGGTTTGGGGGGGCTGGGGCAGGTTTGGGGGTGCTGTGCAGCTCTTGGGGGCGCTGGGGCAGGTTTGGGGGTGCTGGGGCAGGTTTGGGGGTGCTGTGCAGCTCTTGGGGGCGCTGGGGCAGGTTTGGGGGTGCTGGGGCAGGTTTGGGGGTGCTGTGCAGCTCTGGGGGTGCTGGGGCAGGTTTGGGGTGCTGGGGCAGGTTTGGGGGTGCTGTGCAGCTCTTGGGGGTGCTGGGGCAGGTTTGGGGGTGCTGTGCAGCTCTTGGGGGTGCTGTGCAGCTCTGGGGATGCTGGGGCAGGTTTGGGGGTGCTGTGCAGCTCTGGGGGTGCTGGGGCAGGTTTGGGGGTGCTGTGCAGCTCTTTGGGGTGCTGGGGCAGGTTTGGGGGTGCTGGGGCAGGTTTGGGGGTGCTGTGCAGCTCTTGGGGGTGCTGTGCAGCTCTGGGGGTGCTGGGGCAGGTTTGGGGGTGCTGGGGCAGGTTTGGGGGTGCTGTGCAGCTCTTGGGGGTGCTGGGGCAGGTTTGGGGGTGCTGTGCAGCTCTTGGGGGTGCTGAGGCAGGTTTGGGGGGGCTGGGGCAGGTTTGGGGGTGCTGGGGCAGGTTTGGAGGTGCTGGGGCAGGTTTGGGGGTGCTGGGGCAGGTTTGGGGGTGCTGGGGCAGGTTTGGGGTGCTGTGCAGCTCTTGGGGGCGCTGGGGCAGGTTTGGGGGTGCTGGGGCAGGTTTGGAGGTGCTGGGGCAGGTTTGGGGGTGCTGGGGCAGGTTGGGGTGCTGTGCAGCTTTTGGGGGTGCTGTGCAGCTCTGGGGGTGCTGGGGCAGGTTTGGGGGTGCTGTGCAGCTCTTGGGGGTGCTGGGGCAGGTTTGGGGGTGCTGTGCAGCTTTTGGGGGTGCTGTGCAGCTCTGGGGGTGCTGGGGCAGGTTTGGGGGTGCTGTGCAGCTCTTGGGGGTGCTGGGGCAGGTTTGGGGGTGCTGTGCAGCTCTTGGGGGTGCTGTGCAGCTCTTGGGGGCGCTGGGGCAGGTTTGGGGGTGCTGTGCAGCTCTGGGGGTGCTGGGGCAGGTTTGGGGTGCTGGGGCAGGTTTGGGGGTGCTGTGCAGCTCTGGGGGTGCTGGGGCAGGTTTGGGGGTGCTGTGCAGCTCTTGGGGGTGCTGGGGCAGGTTTGGGGTGCTGGGGCAGGTTTGGGGGTGCTGGGGCAGGTTTGGGGGTGCTGTGCAGCTCTTGGGGGTGCTGTGCAGCTCTTGGGGGCACTGTGCAGCTCTTGGGGGTGCTAGGGCAGGTTTGGGGGTGCTGGGGCAGGTTTGGGGTGCTGGGGCAGGTTTGGGGGTGCTGGGGCAGGTTTGGGGGTGCTGTGCAGCTCTTGGGGGTGCTGTGCAGCTCTTGGGGGTGCTGTGCAGCTCTTGGGGGCACTGTGCAGCTCTTGGGGGTGCTAGGGCAGGTTTGGGGGTGCTGGGGCAGGTTTGGGGGCGCTGTGCAGCTCTTGGGGTGCTGTGCAGCTCTGGGGGCGCTGGGGCAGGTTTGGGGGTGCTGTGCAGCTCTGGGGGTGCTGTGCAGCTCTGGGGGCGCTGGGGCAGGTTTGGGGGTGCTGTGCAGCTCTTGGGGGCACTGGGGCAGGTTTGGGGGTGCTGGGGCAGGTTTGGGGGTGCTGTGCAGCTCTTGGGGGTGCTGGGGCAGGTTTGGGGGTGCTGTGCAGCTCTTGGGGGTGCTGGGGCAGGTTTGGGGGTGCTGGGGCAGGTTTGGGGGCGCTGTGCAGCTCTTGGGGGTGCTGTGCAGCTCTGGGGGCGCTGGGGCAGGTTTGGGGGTGCTGTGCAGCTCTTGGGGGCACTGGGGCAGGTTTGGGGGTGCTGGGGCAGGTTTGGGGGTGCTGTGCAGCTCTTGGGGGTGCTGGGGCAGGTTTGGGGGTGCTGTGCAGCTCTTGAGGTGCTGTGCAGCTCTTGGGGGTGCTGGGGCAGGTTTGGGGGTGCTGTGCAGCTCTTGGGGGTGCTAGGGCAGGTTTGGGGGTGCTGTGCAGCTCTTGGGGGTGCTGAGGCAGGTTTGGGGGGGCTGGGGCAGGTTTGGGGGTGCTGGGGCAGGTTTGGAGGTGCTGGGGCAGGTTTGGGGGTGCTGGGGCAGGTTTGGGGGTGCTGGGGCAGGTTTGGGGTGCTGTGCAGCTCTTGGGGGCGCTGGGGCAGGTTTGGGGGTGCTGGGGCAGGTTTGGAGGTGCTGGGGCAGGTTTGGGGGTGCTGGGGCAGGTTGGGGTGCTGTGCAGCTTTTGGGGGTGCTGTGCAGCTCTGGGGGTGCTGGGGCAGGTTTGGGGGTGCTGTGCAGCTCTTGGGGGTGCTGGGGCAGGTTTGGGGGTGCTGTGCAGCTTTTGGGGGTGCTGTGCAGCTCTGGGGGTGCTGGGGCAGGTTTGGGGGTGCTGTGCAGCTCTTGGGGGTGCTGGGGCAGGTTTGGGGGTGCTGTGCAGCTCTTGGGGGTGCTGTGCAGCTCTTGGGGGCGCTGGGGCAGGTTTGGGGGTGCTGTGCAGCTCTGGGGGTGCTGGGGCAGGTTTGGGGTGCTGGGGCAGGTTTGGGGGTGCTGTGCAGCTCTGGGGGTGCTGGGGCAGGTTTGGGGGTGCTGTGCAGCTCTTGGGGGTGCTGGGGCAGGTTTGGGGTGCTGGGGCAGGTTTGGGGGTGCTGGGGCAGGTTTGGGGGTGCTGTGCAGCTCTTGGGGGCGCTGGGGCAGGTTTGGGGTGCTGGGGCAGGTTTGGGGGTGCTGGGGCAGGTTTGGGGGTGCTGTGCAGCTCTTGGGGGTGCTGGGGCAGGTTTGGGGTGCTGGGGCAGGTTTGGGGGTGCTGGGGCAGGTTTGGGGGTGCTGTGCAGCTCTTGGGGGTGCTGGGGCAGGTTTGGGGTGCTGGGGCAGGTTTGGGGGTGCTGGGGCAGGTTTGGGGGTGCTGTGCAGCTCTTGGGGGCACTGTGCAGCTCTTGGGGGTGCTAGGGCAGGTTTGGGGGTGCTGTGCAGCTCTTGGGGGTGCTGTGCAGCTCTGGGGGTGCTGGGGCAGGTTTGGGGGTGCTGTGCAGCTCTGGGGGCGCTGGGGCAGGTTTGGGGGTGCTGTGCAGCTCTTGGGGGTGCTGTGCAGCTCTGGGGGCGCTGGGGCAGGTTTGGGGGTGCTGGGGCAGGTTTGGGGGTGCTGTGCAGCTCTTGGGGGTGCTGGGGCAGGTTTGGGGGTGCTGTGCAGCTCTTGGGGGTGCTGGGGCAGGTTTGGGGGTGCTGGGGCAGGTTTGGGGGCGCTGTGCAGCTCTTGGGGGTGCTGTGCAGCTCTGGGGGCGCTGGGGCAGGTTTGGGGGTGCTGTGCAGCTCTTGGGGGCACTGGGGCAGGTTTGGGGGTGCTGGGGCAGGTTTGGGGGTGCTGTGCAGCTCTTGGGGGTGCTGGGGCAGGTTTGGGGGTGCTGTGCAGCTCTTGGGGGTGCTGGGGCAGGTTTGGGGGTGCTGGGGCAGGTTTGGGGGCGCTGTGCAGCTCTTGAGGTGCTGTGCAGCTCTTGGGGGTGCTGGGGCAGGTTTGGGGGTGCTGTGCAGCTCTTGGGGGTGCTAGGGCAGGTTTGGGGGTGCTGTGCAGCTCTGGGGGCGCTGGGGCAGGTTTGGGGGTGCTGTGCAGCTCTTGGGGGCGCTGGGGCAGGTTTGGGGGTGCTGTGCAGCTCTTGGGGGTGCTGTGCAGCTCTGGGGGCGCTGGGGCAGGTTTGGGGGTGCTGTGCAGCTCTTGGGGGTGCTGGGGCAGGTTTGGGGGTGCTGTGCAGCTCTTGGGGGCGCTGGGGCAGGTTTGGGGGTGCTGTGCAGCTCTTGGGGGTGCTGGGGCAGGTTTGGGGGTGCTGTGCAGCTCTTGGGGGTGCTGTGCAGCTCTGGGGGCGCTGGGGCAGGTTTGGGGGTGCTGTGCAGCTCTTGGGGGTGCTGGGGCAGGTTTGGGGGTGCTGTGCAGCTCTTGGGGGTGCTGGGGCAGGTTTGGGGGTGCTGTGCAGCTCTGGGGGTGCTGGGGCAGGTTTGGGGGTGCTGTGCAGCTCTAGGGGGTGCTGTGCAGCTCTGGGGGTGCTGTGCAGCTCTGGGGGCGCTGGGGCAGGTTTGGGGGTGCTGTGCAGCTCTTGGGGGTGCTGGGGCAGGTTTGGGGGTGCTGTGCAGCTCTTGGGGGTGCTGTGCAGCTCTTGGGGGCGCTGGGGCAGGTTTGGGGGTGCTGTGCAGCTCTTGGGGGTGCTGGGGCAGGTTTGGGGGTGCTGTGCAGCTCTTGGGGGTGCTGTGCAGCTCTTGGGGGTGCTGGGGCAGGTTTGGGGGTGCTGTGCAGCTCTGGGGGTGCTGGGGCAGGTTTGGGGGTGCTGTGCAGCTCTTGGGGGCGCTGGGGCAGGTTTGGGGGTGCTGTGCAGCTCTTGGGGGTGCTGGGGCAGGTTTGGGGGTGCTGTGCAGCTCTTGGGGGCGCTGTGCAGCTCTTGGGGGCGCTGGGGCAGGTTTGGGGGTGCTGTGCAGCTCTGGGGGTGCTGGGGCAGGTTTGGGGGTGCTGTGCAGCTCTGGGGGTGCTGGGGCAGGTTTGGGGGTGCTGTGCAGCTCTTGGGGGTGCTGGGGCAGGTTTGGGGGTGCTGTGCAGCTCTGGGGGCGCTGGGGCAGCTCTGGGGGTGCTGGGGCAGGTTTGGGGGCGCTGGGGCAGGTTTGGGGGTGCTGTGCAGCTCTTGGGGGTGCTGTGCAGCTCTTGGGGTGCTGTGCAGCTCTTGGGGGCGCTGGGGCAGGTTTGGGGGTGCTGGGGCAGGTTTGGGGGATGCTGGGGCAGGTTTGGGGGTGCTGTGCAGCTCTGGGGGTGCTGTGCAGCTCTTGGGGGTGCTGTGCAGCTCTGGGGGGTGCTGTGCAGCTCTGGGGGGTGCTGTGCAGCTCTTGGGGGCGCTGGGGCAGTTTCATTCAGCACTGCTGGTGCAGCTGTGGTGGTTCTGCTCCAGTTTTGGTGCTCCCCCTGCAGTTTTAAGGACTTTGTCCCTTTTGTCCTCCAGCTTTTGGCTGTGCCTCCCCCCTCCCCGCTCCCACCCCTGGCCCCATTCCCCACTCCCATCTCCCCCCCCCCGTGCAAACTTGACACACACCTCCCCCTGCATTCCTTCCATCCCAGTGTTGACTTTCCTTGATCACTTTTGGATCATTCCAGCCTTTTCTCCTCACCCCAGGGGCTGCCTCATGCCCTCCAGGAGCTTTCCCTGCCATTTCATGGAACTTTCCCCACCTTACTCCACACAGGATCAGTCCTCCTGACCCAAACATCCCCCAGCCAGCACTGGAGGATGCATGAGGAATATTCATGCCAAAACCAGGGAGAGTGGCCCAGGTCACTTCAATGCAGTGGACATCAGGCAGGGACTTATTTTCCCTGCAGCCATTGCTGGTGGGGTTTGCCTCAGCTGGGGGGAAGCCAGAGACATTCCCAGGCACTGTTATCCCTGTGGGAATCCTCAGCTGCTTGGTTTCACCCTGAGTTAATTGTGTGGGGAGGGGAGCTGGGTGCAGAAGTGCTCTCAGGCTGCTGGGTGCAGAAGTGCTCTCAGGCTGCTGTGGTGTAGTGGGAAGGGCTCAGCAGGTTGTGGTGGAGGCTGCTCCTGAAGGCAGCTGAAAGGAACCCAAAATGTAGCCTGGGGAGAGGTGAACCCTGCAGGGTGGGAAGTGCAAAGCCCCTCTTAGCAAGAGCCCCTTTAGCAAGAAACCCTTAGCAAGAGCTCCTTGAGCAAGAAACTCTTAGCAAGAGCTCCTTTAGCCCTTAGCAGGAGCCCCTCAGTCCCCCCCAGCCAGAGCCCTGCTAGCAAAACCTTCCCACAGAGCCCTGCTCACAGGAGTCTCCTGGCAAGAGACCCTTAGGAAGGGCTCCTTGGCTTGAGCCCTTTACCAAGCCCCCTCACACCCCCCTGAGCACAAACCCATGCAGCAGAGCCCATTTCCTCACCACACATCTTGCCCTTTTCCCATCCTGTGCCAGGGCTGCCCTGGCAGGGGACCCCTCCCCGGCCCCTCTGCACACACAGCACCCTTCAGCCCAGCAGACAGAATCCAACCCTTTGTTTCCTGTTCTCCAGCTCGACTTCATGTGGCCAGAGCCCTCAACAAGCCACTCTTTGTGCTCACTTAATTAAGGGCTGGGGCTGAGGGCAGGGGGATGAGATGCCAGCTATAAATACCTGCTGAGGGGGGGGGGTTGTATGGGGGGGTGAGGAGGTGGCATTTAGCCCCACAGCAGTCAAACCTAAATCTAATTAAATCTGACTTAATTTGAATTGACTTGCAATAAAGAACCATTGATTGATTGATTTGTAATAGAAAAATCACAGCTTGATTGCTTTCTAATAGGAAATTATGGCAGGATTGATCTCATCACCAGCCTGGTGAAGGCACTGCGAGGACCCTTGGTGGGACCAAACTGGGAGCAGTGCTGAGAGCCCTCAGGCTGTGCTGGCAGCCAGGGAGCCCTGGGCAGGCTGAGAGCTGGGGGAGAGCAACCTCCTGAAGGTGAAGCAGGGCAAGGGCAGGGGCCTGGCCCTGGGGAGGAACAACCTCCTGCAGCAGCACAGGGCAGGGGGAAGCTGCTGGCAAGCAGCTCCAAGCAGAAGCAGCTGGGAGTGCTGGGGGCCAAGGAGTTGCCCAGCAGCAGCAAGGTGGCCTGGGGGCCAAGAAGGCCAAGGGGGTCCTGGGGGCATGGAGAAGAGTGTGGGCAGCAGCAGGGCAAGGGAGGTTGTGCTGCCCCTCTGGCCTGCCCTGCTGAGGCCACCTCTGGAGCCCTGGGGGCAGTTGTGTGCTGCCCAGCTGCAGAGGGCCAGAGAAGTGCTGGAGAGAGTGCAGGGGAGGCTGGGAAGCTGCTGAGGGGCCTGGAGCAGCTGTGGCAGGAGCAAAGGCTGAGAGGCCTGGGGCTGAGAGCCTGCAGAAGAGCAGCCCCAGAGCAATGCTCAGCAATGCTCAGCAAGAGCTGAAGGGCCCCTGGGGGGCAAGAGGCTGGGGCCAGGCTCTGCTGAGTGGTGCCCAGGGCCAGGCCAAGGGGCAAATGAATCTCAGCTTGTCAGCCATTCCTCCACTCCTCCCAGTTTGGTGTCATCAGCAGAGTGGCCCTGGGTCCCCTGTGTCTCTTCATCCAGGCCATTCTTTACACTGTCTTGGTCTTGATCCCAGACAGCACAACTCTCAGCTGGGGCTCTGTGGGTGGCAGCAGATCAATATCCATCATTGGCTCAGCTGCATTGCTATTGGCTTATATTTCTATTCCCTATGAACCTGGGGGAGTGCTCCCCTGTTTATTCTGGGGCTCCTGGCTCTGTGTCACATGAATCCAAGGTGAATTGGTGGTGAAATGATCCTGCATCCCAAAATAGCTGCTCAGCATGGCAGGACCCTGGCCAGGCTGTGTCCTGCAACACGAGCTCCTCGTCTGGCTGCTGGGAGGGGTGAGAACAGCCTGTGCCTGTGCCCCTGCTGGAGTTTCCATGTGGATAGCCTGAATCCTGGTGGGAAAAATCCCAGCACTCAGTTACATCCATGCTTGGAAATGAGTGGAGGTGGTGGTGGGAATGGAGGTGAACCTGGCTTGGGTGAGAAGCAGGGTGGGCAGCAGGGCCAGGAGGTGAGCATCCCCCTGTGCTCAGCACTGGGGAGGCCACAGCTCAGTGCTGTGCTCAGCCCTGGGCCCTCCCTGCAGGAAGGCCACTGAGGGGCTGGAGCCTGCCCAGAGCAGGGCAGCCAGGCTGGAGAAGGGCCTGGAGCCCCTGGGCTAGAGGAGGGCTGAGGGAGCTGGGGGGGGTTGAGGCTGGAGCAGAGGAGGCTGAGGGAGAGCTCCTTGCTCTCTGCAGCTCCCTGCAGGGAGGTTGGAGCAAGGAGGGGGCAGCCTCTGCTCCTTGGTGCCAAGGGACAGGAGCAGAGGCAATGGCTGCAAGCTGCAGCAGGGGAGGCTGAGGCTGGCTCTCAGGAAACCTTTCTGCCCTGGGAGGGTTCCCAAAGCTTGGAAGTGTCTGCCCAGGGCAGTGCTGGAGTCTCCCTCCCTGGGGGTGGTGCAGCCCCGTGTGGAGCTGGTGCTGAGGGCCAGGGTTTGGTGCTGAGCCTGCAGTGCTGGGGGGAGGGCTGGGCTGGGGGAGCTGCAGGGCTCTGCCAGCTGCATGGATTCTGTCCCTCTGATTCCTAAGGAGTGCTCCTGGGAAGGGGCAGCTCCTCTTGCCCTGACCCAGTGCTGTTGTGTTGGCTGCTTGGTGCTCCCCCAGGGTGGCACAGGGCCGGGGGAGCAGCGGTGGTGCTGAGCAGCCCTCTGCAGCCAGCTGCTGGAGGCAGGGATGCTACATCCTGGGAGCTGTGCAGGGCAGCAGCCTGTGCTGCCTTGGCTCTGCCTGTGGTGCTGTGCTGGCTGAACGAAGGCAGTTAGCCGTACGGCGTCGGAGCTGCTCCCAGCCGTCAGCAGGGACTGCTGTGAGCAAGTCTGCATCCTGCAGCTGCAGAAACATCCCCCTGGGTGAAAGCTAAAGTATCTTAAAGTCACTAGGTGGGTACCAGTCTCCTCCCCTGCCTGAACTGGACATTGCAACAGCCACGGTGCTCCTGGAGGTCGTTAGGGACTGAGTGAGCAGAGCCAGCAGTGTGTGCAGCCCCTTGTCCATCAGCTGCAAATGATGCTCCAAGAGATTAAAATCACTTAAAAAATAGAAGTGGCATCACCTGGTGCTCAGCATGTGGTCCTGGTGGGTACCCATCTGCCTCTTCCCCTAAATCTGGTGTTCTGACAGCCATGGTTTTCCCAGGCATCATTAGGGACCAGTGTGAGCACAGCCACAGGTGTGAAAAGCCCTGAAGAGCAAGAAATAAACCCAAAATATCTGTGAGTGGTGAGAAAGGGTCATGTGGATAAACAAATGGCTGATGGCAGGGCCCAGGGAGTGGTGGGAAGGGAGCTGAACCTGGCTGGCACCCAGTGGTGTCCCCCAGGGCTCAGCCCTGGGACCTGCCCTCTCTGATGTCCTTAGCCATGACCTGGGAGAGGGCACTGAGGCTGCCTCAGGCTGCAGGTGGCACCGAGCTGGGTGGCTGAGTCCATCTGCCAGAGCCCAGGGAAGCTTTCCAGCAGGACCTGGGCAGGGCAGAGCCCTGGACCAAGGCTCCTTGGGTGAAGCTCAGCAAGGCCAAGGGCCAGGGCCTGCCCCTGGCTCCCAGCAGCCCCATGGGGAGCTCCAGACCTGGGGAGGGGTGGTTGGAAAGCTGCAGCCTGGAGAGGGCCCTGGGGGGGTTGGGTGTCAGTCACTGCCCATGAGGCAGCAGTGCCCAGGGGCCAAGCAGGGCAATGGCCTCCTGGCTTGGGTCAGAAGCAGGGTGGGCAGCAGGGCCAGGAGGTGAGCATCCCCCTGTGCTCAGCACTGGGGAGGCCACAGCTCAGTGCTGTGCTCAGCCCTGGGCCCTCCCTGCAGGAAGGCCACTGAGGGGCTGGAGCCTGTGCAGAGCAGGGCAGCCAGGCTGGAGAAGGGCCTGGAGCCCCTGGGCTAGAGGAGGGCTGAGGGAGCTGGGGGGGTTGAGGCTGGAGCAGAGGAGGCTGAGGGAGAGCTCCTTGCTCTCTGCAGCTCCCTGCAGGGAGGTTGTGGTGAGGAGGGGGCAGCCTCTGCTCCTTGGTGCCAAGGGACAGGAGCAGAGGCAATGGCTGCAAGCTGCAGCAGGGGAGGCTGAGGCTGGCTCTCAGGAAACCTTTCTGCCCTGGGAGGGTTCCCAAAGCTTGGAAGTGTCTGCCCAGGGCAGTGCTGGAGTCTCCCTCCCTGGGGGTGGTGCTGAGGGCCAGGGTTTGGTGCTGAGCCTGCAGTGCTGGGGGGAGGGCTGGGCTGGGGGAGCTGCAGGGCTCTGCCAGCTGCATGGGTTCTGGGATCTGCATCCCTCAGTGGGCAGCACATGGTCCTGTCTGTACCAGTCTGTATCCCCCTCACCCCTCCAGCCCCTGGGGCTGTCCCCTGGTTCGGGGTTCCATGGAGCTGCCCCCGGCCGTTGCTGGTCCCCCGCTGCAGTCCCCCGCGTGGGGGCTTCTCGGGGAGCCGTGGAGGGGTCTCACCCTCCCTCCCCCCCCCGCGGCAGGCTGCCTTCCTCAATTAACGGCGTGCTTTAATCACCCCCTGTCCAGAGCTGGATTGTCTTACGGGTAATTTCGTTTGCCTAACGAGATTTTCGCTAATTAAATCTCCTCCCGGGCAGCCTCTCCCGGCAGGAGCCGCGGGAGTGTTTGCGGAGCCGCCGCCGCTCCCGGCTAATAAACCTTTCCACTTGGCTACCGGAGGGTTCCCGCTGGGACTGCGGGATGAGAGCATCGCTGTGCTGAATTAATTGATTTTCATGACCCTAAAAGGGTTTTTTTTTTCATCCCCCAAAATGCAGGGGAGTCGTTCCCTGCCCCCTCTGTCTCGCTCAGGACGCTCAGGCGGCACAGCTCAGGTGCGGGGTGGGAAGGACCAAAGGCTGGAGGGGCTGTGGGGTACCCGGGGTGGGTTGAGCAAAATCAAAGCATGGGCTTGAGGTGCCAAAGCAGCCCCAGAAGTGGTCTCAGGGGCCTGGGGGGGTGGGGGTAGAGTGGATTTTTGTGCAAAGGGATGCAGGGAGAGGATGGCAGAATGCTGGAAAGTCAGGAAACTGAGGATAGGGAATTCAGACCACTCAGTGCCTCCAGGCAAATGGGTGCAGGAGATCATAGTATCGTTCAAGGGTTGGAAGGGACCACAAGGATCATCTAGTGCCAACCCCCTGCCATGGGCAGGGACACCCCACACTAGATCAGCCTGGCCACAGCCTCAGCCAGCCTGGCTGCAAACACCTCCAGGGCTGGGGCCTCGACCACCTCCCTGCACAACCCATTCCAGGGCTTCACCACTCTCATGGGGAAGAACTTCCTCCTCCCCTCCAGCCTCAATCTCCCCACCTCCAGCTTCATTCCATTCCCCCTAGTCCTAGCACTGCCTAAGATCCTGAGCAGTCCCTCCCCAGCCATCCTGGAGCCCCCTTCAGATCCTGGAAGGCCACAATGAGGTCACCTGGGAGCCTTCTCTTCTCCAGACTGAACAGCCCCAACTCCTTCAGTCTGTCCTCACAGCAGAGCAGCTCCAGCCCTCTGCTCATCCTCCTGGCCCTGCTCTGGACACCTTCCAGCACCTCCACATCCCTCTTGCCATAGGGGCTCCAGAACTGGAGGCAGTACTCCAGGTGGAGGAAATCCTGGGAAATTGACTCAGGAAATGCAGGGAAGTCAAGAACAGGAACTGAGAAAGTTGAATAAATTCAGGAAAATGGAACCTGGAAATGTGGGAAATTGAGAAACTGAGCAAAGCCAGGAGAGGGAATCCAGGGAGCCTGGGAAACAGAGGGAAAGGGATGGAGGAAATTGAGGAATTCCAGGCAAATTAATTTAGGAAATGCAGGGAAAACAATACAGGAAATGGAGAAAATTCAGTTCAGGAAATCCAGGAAATTCAGGAAGGACAATCCTGGATGGTCAGGGAAGCAGCGCTGGATTTGCCCCTAACAATCCCTGCTTATGCCAGAGCCGGCAGCAGCCTGTAAATGAGTCAAAATAGTGCACATCTGGGTGCAGCAGGGATGTGCTGCCTACAGGGATGTGCTGCCTACTTGTGGGTGTTGCTTCTCCTGTTCAGGTGGAGCCTCCTGGGCTCCACTCTCTGCCCACTGCCCCTTGGCCTGGCCCTGGGCACCACTCAGCCGAGCCTGGCCCCAGCCTCTTGCCCCCCAGGGGCCCTTCAGCTCTTGCTGAGCATTGCTGAGCATTGCTCTGGGGCTGCTCTTCTGCAGGCTCTCAGCCCCAGGCCTCTCAGCCTTTGCTCCTGCCAGAGCTGCTCCAGGCCCCTCAGCAGCTTCCCAGCCTCCCCTGCACTCTCTCCAGCACTTCTCTGGCCCTCTGCAGCTGGGCACCACACAACTGCCCCCAGGGCTCCAGAGGTGGCCTCAGCAGGGCAGGCCAGAGGGGCAGCACAACCTCCCTTGCCCTGCTGCTGCCCACACTCTTCTCCATGCCCCCAGCACAGCCTTGGCCTTCTTGGCCCCCAGGCCACCTTGCTGCTGCTGGGCAACTCCTTGTCCCCCAGCACTCCCAGCTGCTTCTGCTTGGAGCTGCTTGCCAGCAGCTTCCCCCTGCCCTGTGCTGCTGCAGGAGGTTGTTCCTCCCCGGGGCCAGGCCCCTGCCCTTGCCCTGCTTCACCATCAGGAGGTTGCTCTCCCCCAGCTCCACAGATGCAGATATCCACTGTGGATCAGCACACAGGGAGTGCAGAGCTGTGACAGCTGCTAAACAATGGATGTCAACCACACCATGGTGCCCACACATGAAACCATTCACGTTTGGTGGTGGGAATCTGGAGCTGGCTGAGCACTGTGGGCAGGACTGTGGCCATCATTTGGGATGATTCTATGGGGAAGATAACTGGCTGGGAACTGACCCTGATCTCACTCTCTCTGTGCACATTGAAGACAGACAATATCTCTATGTTCTGTCCTATATAGGCTGTATAAACAAATCATTAACTCTGTAGGTTCATTATGTGTCCATGTGCAGGGTATTATCTGTGGATCTGCTTTATAATCTTCATGTCCCTGCATCATCCTTATTCTCCTTTACCTACATTACCTGCACTCCATAGTGTGCATAATTAGAATAAATGATGGAGTTTGTATTCACCATCTCTGATACAGTGGTGGTATAGACACTGCTGCATCCTGTTCTGTCTGTGTCATACAGAATAAACAGATGAACTGCTTTGATCAGCAGCATAACAGAGCTCATGTAGATAATCACTGGATCCTACAATGGCTCCGGCTGGAAGGGAGCTCAGAGCTCAGCTCCAACCTCCTGCCATGCCCAGGGACACCTCTCAGCTGCTCTCAGCTGCTCAGGGCCTCAGCCAGCCTGGCCTTGAACACCCCCAGGCAGGAGGCAGCCACAGCCTCCCTGGGCAGCCTGGGCCAGAGTCTCAGCTCCCTCCTGCTGAACAACTTCTGCCTCAGCTCCACTCTAACCCTGCTCTGCCTCAGCTCAAACCATTCCTCCTTGTCCTGTCCCCAGACCCCCTCAGCAAAAGTCTCTCTGCAGCCTTCCTGCAGGATCCCTTCAGGTCCTGGCAGGCAGCTCTGAGGTGCCCCTGGAGCCTTCTCCTCCGCAGGCTGCAGAGCCCCAGCTCCCTCAGCCTGTGCTCACAGCAGAGCTGCTCCAGCCCTTGGAGCATCTTTGTGGCCTCCTCTGGCCTCTGTGTCCTTCTCCTGCTGGGGCCAGGAGAGCTGGAGGCAGGATTGGAGGTGAGGTCCCAGCAGAGTGGTACATACAGATACACACACATGTATATAACATTCATAGGAATAGTTTTAAGCTGAAGGCGAGTAGGTTTGGCCTGGATCTGAGGAAGAAGTTGTTCAGCAGGAGGGAGCTGAGACTCTGGTACAGGCTGCCCAGGGAGGCTGTGGCTTCCTCCTGCCTGGGGGTGTTCAAGGCCAGGCTGGATGAGGCCCTGAGCAGCTGAGTGCAGCTGAGAGGTGTCCCTGGGCATGGCAGGAGGTTGGAGCTGAGCTCTGAGCTCCCTTCCAGCCTGAGCCTCGCTGGGGTTCTGTGATCCTACAGAAGCTAAACTCTAGCTGTATGTGCTGCCTAGTGCCGTGCATGAAACACAGGTAAGCCAGGGTGTTCCGTGGAGAGCGGCACTGCCCCTGCAGATTGTCACACAGATCCCAGGGGACAGAGCTGACACGGCAGCCGCTCCTGTGCCAGCCTCTCTGCCACTGTGTGATGGATAATGAACACAGAGCACATCTCACTCCCGCGGCTCTCGGTGTGCTTAGCTGCTGCTGCAGTTCCCATGCTGCACCCAGGCACACCTGCAGGTTTCACTCCCCTCTGCCCAGAGAGGCTTTTGCCCCTCCCTAGAAGGGAAAAAAGAAAAGAAACTTTCCCTGAAAAGCAACTTTTTGCCCATTCCCAACATGTTTCATTCTCTGTTTGTGTGGTTTCTGGCTCTGGTTGTGCACTTGGAGTGTCTCTGGTGTGTGCGGCAGATGTGCCCCCTGCACCATGCTCACTCCCTTGCACACTCCATGCATGCTTCCAGCTCCTGTGCATGCTCCATGCTCACTGCCATGCACTCTCCCAGCTCTCATACATGCTCCATGTACACTTCCTGTGCACTCCCAGGCTCCTTCCTTGGCACTGCCCTGCACACTCCCAGCTTCCCTGTGCCCTTCCTTGCACACCTCCACTCCCATCCGTGCTCACTTCCCTGTGCTTCCCCATGCACACACCCAGCTCCCACTATCACTCCTTGTGCTGCTCCTTTACCTCCTGCCAGCTGCCTGCAGGCTTCCTTGTGCACCTCCAGCTCTTGTTCGTCCTCCAGTGCAGCTCCCCCTGCACGCTCCCACTGACCGTCCCTGCATGCTTCCCTTGTGCACCTCCAGCCCCCATTCATCCTCCCCTGCTCGCTGCCTGCAGGCTCCCAGCCCAGCTCCACAGCTGCCTCTCTCTTCCTTCCATCACCACCAGGGCACCAAAAAACTCCAAAACCGACAAATTTCCCCCAGAGTTTCTTTGTGTAACATCTGGGCAGGATTCTGCTCACTGGTACCCAGGGCAGCTCCTAAGCATTTGTCGATGGCAGCTTTGCAGGATGCCTAACGATGTTTATTAATGGTAGACAACGATAAGATACAGACAAACGTCTGTCATTTAACAGCAATAATTATTAATCGCTATTACTTAGTACTACTTAAACGCAGACTTCCTGCGGCGCGGGGCAAGCAGCCGCAGCCTGGTAGCAGAGGGGCTGCCAAACCTGGGGGTTGGGTGCAGTCGGTGCTAAGTCAGCTAGATGGAGGAGGAATGGACATTCAGACCCCCGGCATCCGTTAACCCAAACCCCAGGAATCAGCGAAACGTTGAGCCGGGCCCGGGAGCTGCGCCCGGGGGCGCGGAGCCGCTGGCCGCAAGGCAGAGGCAGAGGCAGAGCCGCGGCCGCGCCGCGCTGAGGAGGGGCAGGGGGCAGCCGGGGAGCCCGGGGGCGATGGGGGCCGAGGGGATGGCTGCCTGGGCGGGGGGGGAAGGATCCTTTGGGGTCGTTTGGGAGTGTCTCTGCAGTGCAGGGATTTTTGGGGTGTTTCGGGGTCTCTGGGGCGTGCTGCAGCGTTCCCCGGCGATGGGTTTCGTGGGTGATTCAATGTCAGGGTTTCTCGAGGCTCCTTCAGGGGCTCGGGGGCACGCAGCGGTTTTGGGGGCGCTTCGGCGCTTTTGGGGGACCGCAGTAGTTTTTTTGGGGGGGACTTCATTATGTTTTGGAGCGCCTCAGCTTTTTTGTTGAGTACTTCAGGATTTTGGGAGGGACCGCAGTGCTTTTTGGGGTACTTTAAAGCCTTTTGGGGGTGATTCAGGATCCCTTTGGGGTACCTTAGGATTTTTTGTGGTGGGATTGGATTTCTTTGCTCTGCTTTAGGATTATCTGTGGGTATTTTGGGGTTATTTGTGGGTATTTTTGGGGTATTTTGGGGTATTTTTGGATTATTTGTGGGTATTTTAGGGCTTTTGGGGGTATTTTAGGGTTATTTTGGGTATTTTCAGATTATTTGTGGATATTTTAGGGTTATTTTGGGGTATTTTGGGATTATTTTGGGGTATTTGAGGGTTTTTGTGGGTATTTTAGGGTTATTTTGGGGTATTTTAAGGTTATTTATGGATATTTTAGGGTTATTTTGGGTGTTTTAGGATTATTTGTGGGTATTTTAGGGTTATTTGTGGGTATTTTAGGGTTATTTGGGGGTATTTTAGGGTTATTTTTGGGTGTTATAGGATTATTTTGGGGTATTTTAGGGTTATTTGTGGTATTTCCGGACTTTTTGTGGGTATTTTAGGGTGATTTTGGGGTATTTTAGGATTATTTGTGGGTATTTTAGGATTATTCTGGGGTATTGTAGGATTATTTTTGGGTGTTTTAGGGTGATTTTGGGTATTTTAGGGTTATTCTGGGGTATTTTCGGATTATTTTGGGGTATTTTAGGGTTATTGTTTGGTATTTTATGGTTATTTGGGGTATTTTAGGGTTATTTTGGGGTATTTCAGGGTTATTTTAGGTGTTTTAGGATTATTTGCGGGTATTTTAGGATTATTTGGGGGTATTTTAGGGTTATTTTTGGGTATTTTAGGGTTATTTTGGGTATTTGAGGATTATTTTGGGCTACTTTAGGGTAATTTGGGGTATTTTAGGATTGCTTTGAGGTATTTTAGGGTTATTTGTGGGTATTTTCGGATTATTTGTGGGTATTTTAGGGTTATTTTGGGTGTGTTAGGATTATTTTTGGGTATTTTAGGATTATTTTTGGGGTATTTGAGGATTATTTTGGGGTATTTTAGGGTTATTTGGGTATTTTAGGATCATTTGGGGGTATTTTGGGGATATTTGTGGGTATTTTAGGGTTATTTTGGGCATTTTAGGGTTATTTTGGGGTATTTTAAGATTATTTGTGGGTATTTCAGGGTTATTTGTGGGTATTTTAGGATTATTTTGGGGTATTTTAGGTATTTTTGGTATTTTAGGGTTATTTGTGGGTATTTTAGGGTTATTTTGGGGTATTGTAGGATTATTTGTGGGTATTTTAGGGTTATTCTGGGGTATTTTTTTATTATTTTGGGGTATTTTTGGGTTATTTTGGGGGGTTTAGGATTATTTGTGGGTATTTTAGGGTTATTTTGGGGTATTTTAAGGTTATTTTTGGGTATTTTAGGGTTATTTTTGGTATTTTAGGATTACTTTGAGGTATTTTAGGGTTATTTTTGGTGTTTTAGGATTATTTGGGGGTATTTTAGGGTTATTTTGGGGTATTTTAGGGTTATTTTGGGTATTTTAGGATTATTTGTGGGTATTTTAGGATTATTTTTGGGTGTTTTAGGGTTATTTTGGGGTATTTTAGGATTACTTTGAGGTATTTTAGGATTACTTTGATGTATTTTAGGGTTATTTGTGGGTATTTTAGGGTTATTTGTGGGTATTTTCGGATTATTTGTGGGTATTTTAGGGTTATTTTTTGGTATTTTAGGATTATTTGGGGATATCTTAGGATTATTTGTGGGTATTTTAGGGTTATTTTGGGTATTTTAGGGTTATTTTGGGCTATTTTAGGGTTATTTGGGGTATTTTAGGATTACTTTGAAGTATTTTAGGATTATTTGTGGGTATTTTTGGATTATTTTGGGGTATTTTAGGGTTATTTGTGGGTATTTTCGGATTATTTGTGGGTGTTTTAGGGTGATTTTGGGTATTTTAGGATTATTTTGGGCTATTTTAGGATTATTTTTGGGTATTTTAGGGTTATTTTTTGGTATTTTTAGAGTTATTTGGGGTATTTTATGGTTATTTGTGGGTATTTTTGGATTATATGTGGGTATTTTAGGGTTATTTTGGGTATTTTTGGATTATATGTGGGTATTTTAGGGTTATTTTGGGTATTTTAGGATTATTTGGGGGTGTTTTAGGGTTATTTGGGGTATTTGAAGGTTATTTTTTGGTATTTTAGGGTTATTTTGGGTATTTTAGGATTATTTGTGGGTATTTTAGGGTTATTTTGGGGTATTTTCAGATTCTTTGTATTTCAGGATTTCCTTGAGGCGTTTTAGGATTTTTTTGGGGGTATTTCAGCCTTGTTTTGTATTTAGGGTTTTGGGGACACTTTGGGCTCTTTGGGGGGATTTCAGTATTTCTCTGAGGTATTGTTGGCTTTTTTTGGTACTTCAGGATTTCTTTTGGCTATTTCAGGAATTTTTTGGGGGTGTTTTAGGACTCTTTGGGCACATTTCAGGTTGTTTCATTTTTCTGGCACTGCAGGAGGTTTTGAGGAGAGTTTAGGTTTTTTTTTGGGGGTGCTTCAGGATTTTTTTTGGGTGTATCTCAGGATTTCCTCAGGCTATTTTAGGGATCCCTTACAGGGCTTTTGGGGTATTTTGGGCAGGTTTTTATCTGATTGCTTTGCAACATTTTAGGATTTGTTTTGGGGGTGTTTCAGGATTTTGGTTTTCGTTTAGGAATTCTCTGAAGCACTTCAGGATTCCTTGGGGACGTCTGAGGCTTCCTTGGCATTTCCTGGAGGTGTCCTAAGATTTTTTAAAGGTATTTTAGGATTTTTTTAGCTATTTGAGGATTTTTGGGAGTACCATAGGACTTTTGGGGCAGTATGTTTGGATTTTTGGGGTGCTTTGGGATTTTTTTGGGGTATTTTAGGCTTTTTGCTATTGTAGGATTTTGTTGGGGTGCTTTAGATTTCTTTTGGGGTGATTTCAGGGTTTCTCTGGGGTGGTGTTGGATTTTTTTGGGGTACTTTAGGATATTTTTAGGCTAGTTCAGGATTTTTTTGGGGT
Organism: Melanerpes formicivorus; assembly: GCF_026170545.1. Taxonomy (NCBI): domain Eukaryota; kingdom Metazoa; phylum Chordata; class Aves; order Piciformes; family Picidae; genus Melanerpes; species Melanerpes formicivorus. Next base: position 505,272 of record NW_027142466.1, on the reverse strand, counting down.
ACTTTAGGATATTTTTCTGCCATTTGAGGATTTTTTGGGGTACTTTAGGATATTTTTAGGCTATTTCAGGATTTTTTGGGGGCACTTTAGGATATTTCTAGGCTATTTCAGGATTTTTTTGGGTACTTTAGGATATTTCTAGGCTATTTCAGGATTTTTTGGGGTACTTTAGGATATTTCTAGGCTAGTTCAGGATCTTTTGGGTACTTTAGGATATTTCTAGGCTAGTTCAGGATTTTTTGGGGGTACTTCAGGATATTTTTAGGCTATTTTAGGATCTTTTGGGTACTTTAGGATATTTCTAGGCTATTTCAGGATTTTTTTGGGGCACTTTAAGATATTTCTAGGCTATTTCAGGATTTTTTTGGGTACTTTAGGATATTTTTAGGCTATTTCAGGATTTTTTTGGAGTACTTTAGGATATTTTTAGGCTATTTCAGGATTTTTTGGGTACTTTAGGATATTTCTAGGCTATTTCAGGATTTTTTGGGCACTTTAGGATATTTTTAGGCTATTTCAGGATTTTTTTGGGCACTTTAGGATATTTTCAGGCTATTTCAGGATTTTTTTGGGTACTTTAGGATATTTTTAGGCTATTTCAGGATTTTTTTGGGCACTTTAGGATATTTTCAGGCTATTTCAGGATTTTTTTGGGTACTTTAGGATATTTTCAGGCTATTTCAGGATTTTTTTGGGTACTTTAGGATATTTTTAGGCTATTTCAGGATTTTTTTGGGTACTTTAGGATATTTTTAGGCTATTTCAGGACTTTTTGGGGGCACTTTAGGATATTTCTAGGCTATTTCAGGATTTTTTGGGGTACTTTAGGATATTTCTAGGCTAGTTCAGGATTTTTTGGGGTACTTTAGGATATTTTTAGGCTATTTCAGGACTTTTTGGGGGCACTTTAGGATATTTCTAGGCTATTTCAGGACTTTTTTGGTACTTTAGGATATTTTTAGGCTATTTTAGGATTTTTTTTTTGTACTTTAGGATATTTTTCTGTTATTTCAGGATTTTTGGGGTACTTTAGGATATTTCTAGGCTATTTTAGGATTTTTTTGGGGCACTTTAGGATATTTCTAGGCTATTTCAGGATTTTTTGGGTACTTTAGGATATTTTTAGGCTATTTCAGGATTTTTAGGGTACTTTAGGATATTTTTAGGCTATTTCAGGATTTTTAGGGTACTTTAGGATATTTTTAGGCTATTTCAGGATATTTTGGGGTACTTTAGGATATTTCTAGGCTAGTTCAGGATTTTTTGAGGTACTTTAGGATATTTTTAGGCTACTTCAGGATTTTTTGGGGGCACTTCAAGGCTTTTGGGGATATTTAAGGAAATCATTTTGGTGCTTTAGAATGTTTGGGGAGTATTTCAGGAATTTTTTTTGGGTATTTCAAGATTTCTTTTGGGATATTTCAGGATTTTTTGGGGAGCTTTAGGATTTTTTGGGGGGGATGTTCTAGGATTTTGTGTGGGGGGGGGTTAGGGTCTTTGGGCTTTCCTTGGGATATCTCAGGACTTTGGGGGTATTTGGGGGCATTTGGGGATTTCAGGACTTTGGGGGTACTTTGGGGTAGCATTGTGGGGGAGTATTTTGTTCTTTTGGAGGGAGAGCTGCTGATTTCTTTTGGGTTACTTCACTGCTCTGGGGGATGCTTGGTTCTCCTGAGGGCTGTTGGATTATTTTGAGGGGAGGTTTGATTGTTTCTTGAGGTCATTTCATTATTTGTTTGGGATATTTGATTTTGGGGAGGGGGATAGTTAATGACTGAGTGATTTTATTATTTGGGGGAATATTTGCCTGTTTGGGGCCCAGTTTGTCACTTTGGGGCCACTGGAGTGTGTTCATATTTGGGGAAGAGAGAGGTTATGGTATCTTGGGGATAGTGGAGTATTTCCTTGGGGTGATTTATCTGGGGGCCATGTGATAACTTGGGAGGATATTGCCTTAGTTCTTTGGCTTGTTCCATCGTTTTGGGGGAGATTTCACGAGGTTTTGGGAGGCTGTTTTATTCTTCAGGAGATGATTGATGGTTTTAGGGGAATGTCCTTTGGGGTGGGTAGCTGATTACACTGGGAGGTTACTACGTGATTTCTTTGGGCCATTCACAGTATCACAGTATCACAGTATCACTTAGGTTGGAAAGCACCTCGAGGATCATCGAGTCCAACCTATCAACACAGACCCCATGCCTAGACCATGGCACCAAGTGCCACGTCCAATCTCCCCTTGAACACCTCCAGGGTCGATGACTCAACCACCTCCCTGGGCAGCACATCCCAATGCCGAATGACTCGCTCGGTGAAGAACTTCCTCCTCACCTCGAGTCTGAACCTCCCCTGGCGCAGCTTGAGACTGTGTCCCCTTGTTCTGGTGCTGGTTGCCTGGGAGAAGAGGCCAACCCCTACCTGGCTACAACCTCCCTTCAGGTAGCTGTAGAGGGCAATGAGGTCACCCCTGAGCCTCCTCTTCTCCAGGCTAAGCAACCCCAGCTCCCTCAGCCTCTCCTCACAGGGCTGTGCTCCAGACCCCTCCCCAGCCTTGTTGCCCTTCTCTGGACACCTTCAAGTCTCTCAATCTCCTTCTTGACCTGAGGAGCCCAGAACTGGACACAGGACTCGAGGTGTGGCCTAACCAAAGCAGAGTCCAGGGGCACAATGACCTCCCTGCTCCTGCTGGCCACACTATTCCTAATGCAGGCCAGGATGCTATTGGCCCTCCTGGCCACCTGGGCACACTGTTGGCTCATATTCAGGTGGCTGTCGATCAGCACCCCCAGGTCCCTCTCTGCTTGGGAGCTCTCAGCCACTCTGACCCCAGCCTGTAGCTCTGCATGGGATTGCCGTAGCCAAAGTGCAGCACTCAGCACTTGGACTTGTTGAATGCCATCCCATTGGATCCCATTCAGGGATATTTGATTAGTTTGGGGAGACAGTTGATTATTTCAGGAGGATATTTGAGTAGTTTGGGGGAAATATCCCTTCAGGGGGGTTGGTTATTTTTGGGGGGGAAAGGGGATTTTTTAATGATTTCTTTGGGATATTTGATTATTTGGGAGAAATTGTAATCATTTTAGGGGAAATCTTACGACTTCCTTAGGAGATTTGATTATTTTGGGGGGGGGGAGGACTTTGTTATTTTGGGATTGTGTTCTTTTGAGGGTTATAATTTCTTTTGGGGGGCTGCTCTGCTTTGGGGGGGACATTTGATTATTCCTCTAGGATAGTTTAGTATTTAGGGGGGAGTTTTTTTGTTCTGGGGGATATTTGCTTATTTTGGGGGGGGGGGGAATAGTTTATTATTTGAGGGGATTTAATTAGTTGAGGGGACAGTTAATTTTGGGGGGGATAGGTAATTATTTTAGGGGGATAGTTGATGATTTCTTTGTGATGTTTGATTATTTGTGATGTTTGATGATTTCTTTGTGATATTTGATGATTCCTTTGTGGTGTTTGATGATTTCTTTGTGGTGTTTGATGATTTCTTTGTGGTGTTTGATGATTCCTTTGTGGTGTTTGATGATTTCTTTGAGATGTTTGATTATTTGTGATGTTTGATGATTTCTTTGTGATGTTTGATTATTTGTGATGTTTGATGATTTCTTTGTGATATTTGATGATTCCTTTGTGGTGTTTGATGATTTCTTTGTGGTGTTTGATGATTTCTTTGTGGTGTTTGATGATTCCTTTGTGGTGTTTGATGATTTCTTTGAGATGTTTGATTATTTGTGATGTTTGATGATTTCTTTGTGATGTTTGATGATTCCTTTGTGGTGTTTGATGATTCCTTTGTGATATTTGATGATTCCTTTGTGATATTTGATGATTTCTTTGTGGTGTTTGATGATTTGTGATGTTTGAAGATTTCTTTGTGGTGTTTGATGATTTCTTTGTGATGTTTGATGATTTCTTTGTGATGTTTGATGATTTGTGATGTTTGATGATTCCTTTGTGATGTTTGATGATTCCTTTGTGATGTTTGATGATTGCTTTGTGATGTTTGATGATTTCTTTGTGATGTTTGATGATTTGTGATGTTTGATGATTGCTTTGTGATGTTTGATGATTTCTTTGTGATGTTTGATGATTTGTGATGTTTGATGATTCCTTTGTGATGTTTGATGATTTCTTAGTGGTGTTTGATGATTTCTTTGCGATGTTTGATGATTTGTGATGTTTGATGATTCCTTTGTGGTGTTTGATGATTCCTTTGTGATATTTGATGATTTCTTTGTGGTGTTTGATGATTTCTTTGTGATATTTGATGATTCCTTTGTGGTGTTTGATGATTCCTTTGTGATATTTGATGATTCCTTTGTGGTGTTTGATGATTTCTTTGTGATGTTTGATGATTTCTTTGTGATGTTTGATGATTTCTTTGTGATGTTTGATGATTTCTTTGTGATGTTTGATTATTTGTGATGTTTGATGATTCCTTTGTGGTGTTTGATGATTCCTTTGTGATATTTGATGATTTCTTTGTGATGTTTGATGATTCCTTTGTAATGTTTGATGATTCCTTTGTGGTGTTTGATGATTTCTTTGCGATGTTTGATGATTTGTGATGTTTGATGATTTCTTTGTGGTGTTTGATTATTTGTGATGTTTGATGATTTCTTTGTGGTGTTTGATGATTCCTTTGTGATATTTGATGATTCCTTTGTGGTGTTTGATGATTTCTTTGTGATATTTGATGATTCCCTTGTGGTGCTTGATGATTTCTTTGTGATATTCATTATTTGGGGAGATACGTTGTTCATTTGGGGGAATATTTTCTTATTTGGGGGATATTTGCTTATTTGGGAGCATCTTTGCTTATTGCTGGGAGATGTTTGCTTATTTGGGGGCTAGGTCATCATTCTGAGAGGATATTCTCATATCCTGGGGGCATTTTATTCTTTGGGGGCTACTTTATTGTTGCTTTGGATGATTTTATGATTTGAGGGAGAATATTTTGTTCTTTTGGGGGAGTATTTTATTTGGGGGAAGATTTTGTTGTTTCTTTGGGTTACTTTTTTTTTGGGGGGGGGATACTTTATTATCTCTGTGGAGTCTTTTAGTGATTTTTGTATTTGGATGATTTTATTATCTTTGGATTATTTTATTATTTAGATTCTTATTATTTCTTTGGATTATTTTGTTCTTTGGATTCTTATTCTTTGGATGATTTTATTCTTTGGATTCTTATTAGTTCTTTGGATTATTATTATTTCTTTGGATGATTTTAGTCTTTGGATTCTTGTTATTTCTTTGGATTATTATTATTATTTCTTTGGATTCTTATTATTTCTTTGGATGATTTTAGTCTTTGGATTCTTATTCTTTGGATGATTTTAGTCTTTGGATTCTTATTATGTCTTTGGATGATTTTAGTCTTTGGATTCTTATTTCTCTTAGGATTATTATTATTTCTTTGGATTGTTATTTCTTTAGATGATTTTAGTCTTTGGCTTATTTTATTGTTTCTTTGGCTTATGTTATTATTTGGGGGATAGTTCACATTTTGAGGGGGGAGATGTCCTCCTCTTGGGGGATCACTTACTCTGTTGGGCTGTGCCCTTTGGGAGATACTTAGTAACTCCAGGGGGAATGTTTGATTAATTCCTAGGGACACTTTATTCTGGGGGGCAGCATTTCATTATTGATTATTTGTCGTTTTGGGGGGGGTTAATTGATTGAGATATTGATTGGGGATAAAAAGTCTTTGGGATGGTTTATTCTTTTCAGGGTATTTATTATTCTGGGGGCTTTTATGAATGATGAGGGATAGATGGGGAGGAGGATTCTCTTATTTATTTGGAGCATTTGCCTCTTCATTTAGGGCACTTAAATGATTTCTGAGCTGTGGTGTTATCGTGGGAGGTTAATTGTGTAATTATTGGGGGCATTTGGTTAGTTCCAAGGGTGTTTGGTTATGTGGTTGGGGGTGGTTTGGTTATGTGGTTGTGGTTACAATTTGGAGAGGGCAATTCCTGCACTTTGGAGCTCAATTTGTTCATTGGTTTTGATATTTGATGATTCCTTTGCAGTGTTTTACTATTTCCCTGTAATATTTGAATGCTTCTTTGGGGCATTTTGGCACTTGGGGTGTTATTTATTCATTCATTTGTGATATTTCCTTGCTTCGTTATTCCTGAGGGACATTTGATTCTTGTGAGGGCTCTCTGCTGATGTCTTTGGGTCTGTTGTTATTCTGGGGGAGCCTTTTCTGTAGCTGGCAGCATTTGGTTACTTATTTGGCAGCATTTTGCTATTGACTGGGAGGACTTTGTTATTTTTGGGGGGCACTTTGTTATTTCTTTGGGGCATTTTAGGATGTACTTGGGAGTGG
>NW_027142466.1:412241-498835 GCF_026170545.1 Melanerpes formicivorus | reverse complement strand
AGCTTGGGTTGGATTGGATTGGATTGGGTTGGGTTGATCTGTATTGGATTAGCTTGGGTTGGGTTGGTCTGGATTGGATTAGGTTGGGTTGGGTTGGATTGGATTGGGTTGGGTTGATCTGTATTGGATTAGTTTGGGTTGGGTTGGTCTGGATTGGATTAGCTTGGGTTGGATTGGATTGGATTGGGTTAGTCTGGATTGGATTAGGTTGGGTTGGATTGGACTGGGTTGGATTGGGTTGTTTTGGGTTGGGTTGCATTGGACTGGACTGGGTTGGGTTGGATTGAATTGGGGTTGGGTTGATCTGGATTGGATTAGCTTGGGTTGGGTTGGTCTGGATTGGGTTAGGTTGTGTTGGATTGGACTGGGTTGGATTGGATTGGGTTGGGTTGGTCTGGATTGTATTAGCTTGGGTTGGGTTGGTCTGGATTGGGTTAGGTTGGACTGGAATGAATTGTGCAGCTTGAGAGCAGCAGGTTGGATGGCACTGAACTGCATTACCAAACATCACACCGGTGGCACTGCTCCCATCACCAGGTTGCAAACTCACTGCCTTGCAAAACCTGCAAGCAAGTTGCATTGCCCAGCCTGCAACCACCTGCAAACAGGTTGGATTGCAACCCCCTCAGGCACCTTGCATTGCACTGCAATCCTGCCAGCACGTGGGACTGGACTGCAGTGCACTGCAAACACTGCAGACTTTGCATTGTGTTCCAAACCTGCTACCAGACTGCACTGCAAGCCTCACACACATGGGATTGTGCTGCAGTGTTGCAAACTCCTGCAAGCACCTTGCAATGCAAACCCCACCAGGGCATGGCAGTGGGAGAACTCCAAACACCCATCCCAGCATCACAAACCCTGCCAGCACTGGGCTGCAGAACCTGCAAGCAGTGGCATGCATCAGGTGCAGTGCAGAAGCACCAATGGCAGTGCCTTGGGGAGCACTGCAAAAGCCACAAATGGATGGGATGGGGATGGGATGGGATTGGAAACCAGGCAAACACATTGGATCTCAAACCCCACAAACAGGTTGGGTTGGATTGCAGAAGCTGCAGGGGGCAGTGCAGAAGCTTCCAGCACTCTGGATTGCACAGACACTGTGGCCTGGAATATGGGACTTCAAACAAATCCACTGGGCTGCAAACCCTGCAAACAGATGGCACTGCCAAAGCTGCAGACTCACTGCACTGCAGAACTCAAGGCCACACAGAATCACAGAATGCATTGGGCTGGAAGGGATCCTACCCAAGGTCATCTTGTCCAACCCCTCTGCAGTGAGCAGGGACATAGAATCACAGGATCATAGAATGGGTTGGGTTGGAAGGGAGCTCCAGAGCTCACCCAGCCCAACCCCTGCAGGCAGCAGGGACATCCCCCCCTGCAGCAGGCTGCCCAGAGCCCTCTCCAGCCTCACCTGCAATAGCTCCAGGCCTGGAGCCTCAGCCACCTCCCTGGGCAGCCTGCTGCAGCCTCCCAGCAGCCTCCTGCTGCACAACTTGTTCCTCACCTCCAATCTCAATCTGCTCTGCTCTCAGCCCAAACCATTGCCTCTGCTCCTGTCCCTGCAGGCCTTTGGGGACAGTCCCTCTGCAGCCTCCTTGTAGCCTTTCAGGTACTGGCAGGCTGCTCTGAGGTCTGCCTGGAGCCTTCTCCTCTCCAGGCTGCACAGCCCCAGCTCCCTCAGCCTGTCTGTATGGGGAGGTCCTCCAGCCCTCAGCTCCTGCACATCTCATTGCTTTGCAGAAACTTCAAACAAACATTGCAGATTGCAAGCCCTACAAAGCCACTGCCCCACAGACCCTCACAGACCTGGGCTGCCATTGCAGGGTGCCTCAAACCCACCCAACTCACTGCTTGCATCGTGCCCCCCCCCTCCCCCCCACTGCAGGCAGCTGCACTGCAAATCCTGCAGCCCCCTCCACGCGCTGCAGGAACTGCAAGCAGGCTGCACTGCCTCCCCCACGGGCAGCTTGCAGTGCACTGCAAACCCTGCAGAGACATCACCCACCCCAGACAGCTGCACAGGCCCTCAGCTCCCAGCACTGAGCCCAACAGCTCAGTGCCAGCAGCTCCCTGCCATGGGAATCCATTCCCTCTCTGCCTTCAGAAGCTCAGGTTTTGTGCTGGGAATCTTCCTCTGTCCCTTCTCCCTTTGAATCCTTTCTGTTCCCATCTCACTTTTCCTGTGTCCCCTGCTGCCTCTCCCCTCACCTGATCCCCTCTTTGGTGTTCATTAGGAAGCAGAAATGATTTCTTCTCCTTGCAGAATGCTTTTGCTTGGGGCTGAGCAGTTTTGCAAACACCAGCTCCCAAATTTGCTTGAAGCCCACTCAGAGCAATTGATGCTGCTGGAAAAGGAGAGCTCCCAGCTCAGCATCCTGAGCACCAGCTCCTCACTACCCTCATTTAATATTGCTGAAGTGAATGCAGAGTACTTGAGCAAAGCTCTTTAAGCCTCAGTTAGCCAAGGCTCCTTGGGTGAAGCTCAGCAAGGCCAAGGGCCAGGGCCTGCCCCTGGCTCCCAGCAGCCCCATGGGGAGCTCCAGACCTGGGGAGGGGTGGTTGGAAAGCTGCAGCCTGGAGAGGGCCCTGGGGGGGTTGGGTGTCAGTCACTGCCCATGTGGCAGCAGTGCCCAGGGGCCAAGCAGGGCAATGGCCTCCTGGCTTGGGTGAGAAGCAGGGTGGGCAGCAGGGCCAGGAGGTGAGCATCCCCCTGTGCTCAGCACTGGGGAGGCCACAGCTCAGTGCTGTGCTCAGCCCTGGGCCCTCCCTGCAGGAAGGCCACTGAGGGGCTGGAGCCTGTGCAGAGCAGGGCAGCCAGGCTGGAGAAGGGCCTGGAGCCCCTGGGCTAGAGGAGGGCTGAGGGAGCTGGGGGGGTTGAGGCTGGAGCAGAGGAGGCTGAGGGAGAGCTCCTTGCTCTCTGCAGCTCCCTGCAGGGAGGTTGGAGCGAGGAGGGGGCAGCCTCTGCTCCTTGGTGCCAAGGGCCAGGAGCAGAGGCAATGGTTGCAAGCTGCAGCAGGGGAGGCTGAGGCTGGCTCTCAGGAACCCTTTCTGCCCTGGGAGGGTTCCCAAAGCTTGGAAGTGGCTGCCCAGGGCAGTGCTGGAGTCTCCCTCCCTGGGGGTGGTGCTGAGGGCCAGGGTTTGGTGCTGAGCCTGCAGTGCTGGGGGGAGGGCTGGGCTGGGGGAGCTGCAGGGCTCTGCCAGCTGCATGGGTTCTGGCATTCTGGGATTCTGTGATTCTCTCCCTTGAGGTTTGTCCAGGACCTGGCCCAGGCTGCCCAGGGCAGTCCCCATCCCTGGAGGGGTTTCAAGTTGTGGAGATGTGGAGCTGAGGACCATGGTTTAGTGGTGACCTGGCAGGGCTGGGGTAAGGGTTGGACTCCATGGTCTGCAAGTCTCATCCATCCTTTCTGCCATTCCATCATCTCCCAGTTCCAGGCATATCCCTTAGCCCAGGGGGCTCAGCTCCTCACCCCAGTGCTGGGATGCTTCTCTGTGGCTGATGGCTCTGTGGCTGGACGTGAGGAGCCATCCAGAAGTCAGGATTCATTCAGAGTCATTTAGAGTTTTCATTGACAAACAAATCTCTCTAACTTTATCTCTGGATCTGGGAGGTAGATCTGCCAGGAGCTGAAACCCTGCTCAGGTTGCTTGAAATTCAGATCTTGGCTCCAGACCCCTGGAATCCACCCAAACCCCAGGTCTGAGGTCTGGAGTTAGTGCAGGGCTGGATTCTGGGCTTTGCAAGCCCTGAGTTTGTGTTCCCATGACAACCAGGATTTCTATCTGCTTGGTTCAGCATGAGCTGGAGCCACTGGGAAGGATCTTCCCTCCTGAGATCCCCCAAGGTGGTGTGGTCAGGTCAGAAGTAAAATCAAAACATCTCCCTCCTGCCAAGAGCAGAATCAAACAGCAGCAATTTGGATGGAATCCCTCTTGGAATGAGCCAAAAAGAGGCAGCTGTGGGGATGGCACAACCCAACAGGCCAGGGGTCTTTGTGCCATGCTCCAAACCAGTCCCAAACCACCTGAGAACTAAGGAAAAAAGGGATCTGGTGCTGGGGAAATCTCATTTGCCCTTCCCTGTGTCAGGTTGAAAGGCTCTGGGTTGGGATGCAGCCTTGTGGCCCGAGCTGGAGTTCAAGGAGGTCAAGAACAGGAGGGGAAATATCCTGAATTTTCCAGGGAAGAAAATGTTCCAGACCCAAACCAACCTCTTGCACCCTCAGGAAGTTCACTGATGATACAAAACTGGGGGGGTTGGAGTGAAGGAGGGGGGTGGCTGACACCTCTCAGGCTGTGCTGCCATCCAACATGACCTGCACAGGCTGAGAGCTGGCTGCAGGCAAACCTCATGGAGTTCAGTGAGGACAAGGGCAGGGCCCTGCACCTGGGGAGGAACAGCAGGCACCAGGACAGGTTAGAGGCTGCCCTGCTGGAGAGCAGCTCCAGGGAGAAAGACCTTGGAGTGCTGGGGGGCAGCAAGGTCTGCAGGGGACAGCAAAGTGCCCTGGGGGCCAAGAGAGCCAAGGGGAGCCTGGGGGGCAGCAAGGGAAGTGTGGCCAGCAGGGCTGGGGAGGTTCTGCTCCCCCTCTGCTCTGCCCTGCTGAGACCACAGCTGCAATCCTGTGCCCAGCTCTGGGCTCCCCAGCTCCAGAGAGACAGAGACCTGCTGGGGAGAGTCCAAGGGAGAGCCAGGAGGATGCTGAGGGGCCTTGAGCATCTCCCCTGTGGAGAGAGGCTGAGAGCCCTGGGGCTGTTGAGGCTGGAGAGGAGAAGGCTGAGAGGGATCTGATCAATGTCTATCAATAGCTGAGGGCTGGGGGGCAAGGGGAGGGGGCCAGGCTCTTGTGGGTGGTGCAGAGGAATAAGATAATGAACAGCAGGGACAAGCTGGAAGAGAGACTTCAGCTCAGCATGAGGAGAAACTTCTTTGCAGTGAGGGTGGCAGAGGCCTGGAGCAGGCTGCCCAGAGAGGTTGTGGAGTCTCCTCTGCAGCCTTCCCAGCCCCTCCTGGCTGCAGCCCTGTGCAGCCTGCCCTGGGTGCTGCTGCTCTGGCAGGCTTGGACTGGAGGATCTCTGGAGGTCCCTTCCAGCCTCTGATCTTCTGTGATTCTGTGATGTACCTGTGGGAAGTGATTTCCACTGATCTGCTTTTCCTCTCCCCACCCTCAGCACCACTTTATTACTGCTGGGATCTTTATTATTTCATTTTTAACAGGTTGTCCAAATCTGAGAGAGTCCAGGCCTGGTATTTATTGTCAGTTCTTCATTTTCCCTGTTGGAGACCAACTCCTTGCTGGAATTCCCTAAAAATCAGTGAAAACTGGGGGGGGGGGGGGGGGGGGGGAAGTGGATTTCCAGACTGTTCTCTGTTAGGACTTTGTGGTGAGAGCCCAGCCTGTGGGTGGTGTTTGGAGGATGAGCTGCAAATGCAGCTCTTGTAGGAAAACAGCCTTAAAACGAGCAGATTGGGCTCCTAAACCTCCCAACCAAGGGGAACTTCACCCAGAAACAATGCCAAGAATTTAGGCACAGCCTCAAGTGGGTCAGGATTTCCTTGCTCTCCACCCAACATCCAACTCGTGGCTGGTAATGACTTTCTAACCCTTTTTCGTCTCGGGGTGGGCATCCTCAGCTCCCAGCCACCCCAGAGCAGGCTGAGAGGAGCCCAAACGCAGGACTCTGGCGCAGGGCTTTTTGCTCTCCCCGCCTCAAACAATGCTGTTGGCATAGAAACAGCCTTCAGTGGAAAGGTCACCTGCGAGGAGGGTGGTTTAGGTGTAATTCAAGGAGATTACAGGGGATTAGGGTGCGCGCAGAGAGGTGTTTTCAGCCAGGGAGGGTGCCCGGCTGTCCTCTCCGCATCTGCAGCCGTCCTCCTCCGTGCCTGCAGACCCTCTGTAAACGCTGAGAGAGAGAGGGAGAGAGAGATTTACAGGAAATATGATAACAATATCCAGAAAGATTTTTTTCACTTCACAAGTCTAAAAGGTTTTGTTTTTCCCCCCTCTCTCTTTTGCTTCTCCTGCTTCCTCCCTCCCCTCCCCGCCACGTGTGCCGGGCCGATAGCGGCGCCCGGTGCCGCTCCTCTGTGTTTTTCACTTGGCTTTAATTAAACCTCAGACAGGGCTGCAGAAATGTGCTGAGAGAAGATAATTGAGCTTGCTCCCCACGCGGGGCTGGAGCTGGGCACGGGGGACAGCAACAGCAGAGGAGAAGGGAAATCTGGGGGGCAGCAAAGGCGCTGGGGAGGGGCCGAGGCGCCGCAGCCGGGGGCAGCCCTGCAGGCTGCAGGCTGAAGAGCTTCATCCACAGCCCAGCGAGGGCTCCAGACCTGCCACTTCCCAGCCCGTCTTGCAGTGCTGTCTGGAACCGCAGTAATCAGCACCTGCCTTGGATCCTCTCCCTCTCTTCCCTCTCCCTCTCTTCCCTCTCCCCCTCCCTCTTCTCCCTCTCCCTCTTCTCCCTCTCCCTCTTCTCCCTCTCCCTCTTCTCCCTCTCCCTCTCCCTCTCCCTCTCCCTCTTCTCCCTCTCCCTCTTCTCCCTCTCCCTCTTCTCCCTCTCCCTCTCCCTCTCCCTCTCCCTCTTCTCCCTCTCCCTCTTCTCCCTCTCCCTCTTCTCCCTCTCCCTCTTCTCCCTCTCCCACTTCTCCCTCTCCCTCTCCCTCACCCTCTCCCTCTTCTCCCTCTCCCTCTTCTCCCTCTCCCTCTTCTCCCTCTCCCTCTTCTCCCCTCCCTCCCTCTTCTCCCTCTCCCTCTCCCTCTCCCTCTCCCTCTCCCTCTCCCTCTCCCTCTCCCTCTCCCTCTTTTCCCTCTCCCTCTCCCTCTCCCTCTCCCTCTCCCTCTCCCTCTTTTCCCTCTCCCTCTCCCTCTTTTCCCTCTCCCTCTCCCTCTCCCTCTCCCTCTCCCTCTCCCTCTCCCTCTCCCTCTCCCTCTCCCTCTTTTCCCTCTCCCTCTCCCTCTCCCTCTCCCTCTCCCTCTCCCTCTCCCTCTTCTCCCTCTCCCTCTTTTCCCTCTCCCTCTCCCTCTCCCTCTTCTCCCTCTCCCTCTTTTCCCTCTCCCTCTCCCTCTCCCTCTCCCTCTTTTCCCTCTCCCTCTCCCTCTCCCTCTCCCTCTCCCTCTCCCTCTTTTCCCTCTTCTCCCTCTCCCTCTCCCTCTCCCTCTCCCTCTCCCTCTCCCTCTCCCTCTCCCTCTCCCTCTCCCTCTCCCTCTCCCTCTCCCTCTCCCTCTCCCTCTTTTCCCTCTCCCTCTTTTCCCTCTCCCTCTTTTCCCTCTCCCTCTTTTCCCTCCCTCTCCCTCACCCTCTCCCTCACCCTTTTTTCCCTCTCCCTCTTTTCCCTCTTTTCCCTCTCCCTTTTTTCCCTCTTTTCCCTCTCCCTCTTTTCCCTCTCCCTCTCTTCTCCCAGTGAGGATGAGGAGGTTTCATTTCTGTCACTCACATTGAAAATCCATCCAAAAGTCAGATTTGTTCTCTTTTAAGAGTGAAAACCTCTTCTTTTTTCAAGCCTTTTTCCCACTATGGAGGAAAATCTGAGTTTTGGAAGTGGTTTGGGCTGGTGGAAGTAGAGACAGGATGAGAGGAAATGGCTTTGAATTGTGGCAGGGGAGGTTTGGGTTGGACATTAGAAAATCTACTACGAAAGTGGTCAGGGCTTGGCACAGGCTGCCCAGGGAGGTGGTGGAGTCCCCAGCCCTGGAGGTGTTCCAGAAAGCTGTGGCCATGGCACTTGGGGCTGTGGTTTCCTGGTCATGGTGGTGCTGGGTTGGAGTCATCATCCCTGGAGGTGTTCAAGGAGCTGCAGCTGTGGTGCTTCAGGACATGGTCCTGTGGCCATGGGGGCTGGGTTGGGCTCAACGATCTCAGAGGTCTTTTCTGACCTTAATGCTTCTCTGGAAGGGGCTTGCTGCACCCTGCTCCCACTGCTGTGGGGATACCACAGGAGAGAAAAGCTGTCAGAGTCTGGAAATGGATGGCAAAAAGCTGGCAGAAGAACCCAAATCCCTCTCCTCCTGCAGCTCAGTGGACCGTGGGAGCCAACATTTGGTTCTCATTACTTGCTGGTGGCTGCAGCTTGTCAGAGGATATTGTCTGCATCCTGCAGGAAATATTCCATTTGAGCTGCATTTGCATTCCAAGGAGTCAGGAGGCTGAGGGGTTTCAGCCATGGGTATTGCCATTTGGTTTTATTTCAGAGGGAAATTCCAACAGAGTTTTGTGTTTGGCCACATGAAGAACAAACCAAAACAAAGCCAAAAAGCTTCTCTGCTGTCTGCAGCCCTGAAATGTTTTGACATTTGGAAATGTGAGTTTGCAGTTGACATTTCGACAGAAAGCAGCTCCAGAACGGCACTGAGTGGAGCTGGAGGTTCCAACCAGCAGCTCAGCTTCACTGAGGCACTTCAAAATGTGATGGTTCCCCCTGCTCTGCAGGAGGCCTTTGGGAAAAAGCTTTCAGTGGCTGAAGAGCTCCAGAGCTGGCCTTGGTTTGCCTGCTCGGTGTGCTTGGCCTGAGGGCCATGGGAGTCACAGTCACAGAACCTTAGGGGCTGAAAAGGACCTCCAGAGGTCACCCAGCCCAAGCCCCTGGCAGAGACACAGAACACATCCAAGGGGTCTCCAGAGAAGAAACTCCACAACCTCTCTGGGCAGCCTGCCCCAGGCTCTGGCAGCCTCACAGGGACAAAGTTTCCCCTCCTGCTCCCCTGGCACCTCCTCAGCTCCAGCTTGCCCCCAGTGCCCCTTGTGCTGGGCTTGGCCACCCCTGAGCAGAGCCTGGCTCCAGCCCTGCACAGCTTTATCCCCAGCACTGAGGGCAGCCCTCAGGCTGCTCTGCTCCCAGCTCCCAGCCCCAGCTGCCTCAGCTGTGCTCACAGGAGATGTTCCACTGCCTGCAGCAGCTCTGTGCCTCTGGCCTGGCCTCTCTCAGGCACTTCCCTGAGGTCCTTCTTGAACAGAGCTGGACTCCCTCCAGCTGCCCACTCCTGTGGGGGTGAGACAGCAGAAGTGGGGGTGTTTTGTCCATAGATTGCAATATTGCATAAATCAGCTTCAGTTCCTCCCCTGGAACAGAGAAAATCCCCCAAAAGTCTCATCAGCCCAAGCCTGCATTCAGCCCCAGGGGGGTGGCCAGCAGCCCTGGAGGTGAGCAGTGTCTGTTCAGCAGGGAGCAGCTGTGTAGGACATCAGGCAGTGATGTCTCCATGAAGAGCTGAAAATGACCTCTCAGGATCCCTCTTGACTCTTCTTTGGCCTGGTTCTTGCAGCTCTCATCCCGTGGTGACCCTGCTGAGTGGGTGAGGGGCAGGCCTGGGCTGTGCCTACCTGGAGTTCAGTAGTGCCCCTGACACTGCCCCACAGCATCCTCCTGCAGAACCTGGCAGCTGATGACTTGAGTTTCTGGATGCTGTTCTGGGTACAAAAGTGTCCCAAAGAGTGGTGGGGACTGGAGAGAACTCCAGGGGGTGGCCAGTCACAGGTGGCTCAGGGCTGGGGGCACTTCTCTGCCATCTTCTTCAAGGATCTGGACGAGGGGGTGAGGCACCCTCAGTAAGTCTGCAGATGGCACCAAGCTGGGTGCCAGCGTTTGGAGGCTTTACTGAGGGACCTGGCCAGGCTGGATGCATGAGGCCAGTGGGATGAGGTGCAAGAAGGCCAAGTGCTGGCCTTGGTGACTGTTATAGTCATCACCACATGGTTGGCTCTCCTCTGAAGGGTCAATTGGTTGTGCCTTGTCCTTGTTCAGCAACTGCTTAGCTGAAACAAAGGGTCCATGAGGGTGGTTTGGTGGGGAAGGAGGAGCTCCATTTGCCTGCCTCTCACTTGGAGTATGACTGAAAACAAGAAAGTCCTCAACTTCCATGGAAATTGAGACAACAATCTGGGAAGGTCCAAGTGTGGAGCTCCTGGATGTGAGCTTCGTGGTTGTCATCATTTTTTGTTGAATATTAGTAGCTAATGAGCACAGATCAGCACTCACTGGTGGGACTGACACCACATCCAGTGTGCCACAGGGTGAATGCTGCATGCACTGCCCATGAGGCAGCAGTGCCCAGGTGCCAAGCAGGGCAATGGCCTCCTGGCTTGGGTGAGAAGCAGGGTGGGCAGCAGGGCCAGGAGGTGAGCATCCCCCTGTGCTCAGCACTGGGGAGGCCACAGCTCAGTGCTGTGCTCAGCCCTGGGCCCTCCCTGCAGGAAGGCCACTGAGGGGCTGGAGCCTGTCCAGAGCAGGGCAGCCAGGCTGGAGAAGGGCCTGGAGCCCCTGGGCTAGAGGAGGGCTGAGGGAGCTGGGGGGGTTGAGGCTGGAGCAGAGGAGGCTGAGGGAGAGCTCCTTGCTCTCTGCAGCTCCCTGCAGGGAGGTTGGGGCGAGGAGGGGGCAGCCTCTGCTCCTTGGTGCCAAGGGCCAGGAGCAGAGGCAATGGTTGCAAGCTGCAGCAGGGGAGGCTGAGGCTGGCTCTCAGGAAACCTTTCTGCCCTGGGAGGGTTCCCAAAGCTTGGAAGTGTCTGCCCAGGGCAGTGCTGGAGTCTCCCTCCCTGGGGGTGTTGGAGCCCCGTGTGGAGCTGGTGCTGAGGGCCAGGGTTTGGTGCTGAGCCTGCAGTGCTGGGGGAGCTGCAGGGCTCTGCCAACCAGAGATATTCTGTGAGTCTGCATCTCTTACTCTCAAATTAATCAGACTTTGTTTTGATGGACAAAGTCCTCAGGATGTTCCTTTTCCCTTGGGAAGCTCTGCACCTCTGAGCTCCCTTTGCTGTGGAGTTCCTGCAGGACCTCTGCTCAGTCACAGCAAGCGCAGGCCTGGGCCGCAGCGGCGCACAGAGCTCCTGCAGCTCGGCTCTCTCACAGCCTTCCTGCAGCCTATTAATAGTTTATGAACTCCACTGCAACTCTGCCTAAAAGCTCCCCCTGTGCCAAGTGGCTCCACGCAGGAGTTGTTAAGGAAAGAGGTTTTTAATCAAGTGACCAAGCGGCGCCAGGGCACCTTGGCCTCGCTGCTGCGAGCCATCCCCTGCCTGCTCCTGCGCCCGGGGAACTGCTTGGGCTTGGGGGCTCTGATCCTCTCTCCTTAAGGACTGAAGCAGCACTGGGGAAAAAATTCCTCTGAGGAGGGCAAAACTCTTCTTAGGAGTTGCAACTATGCTGAGGAGGGTGAAAAAAACTTCACAGGAGGGTGAAAAATGTGAGGAGGGTGCCAGTCTCAGGAGGGTGCTTCCAGCAGTGCTTGCTGAGCCCAGCTGATGGCCAGGGTTTTGCATGAAGAGACTGAGGTTGCAGGGATGAATATTTGCAGCTGTTGTCTCAGGATTCCTCACGTTTTGGAGCCCTATCCCCCAGAGGAAAATGCCTGCCCGTGGCTTGGATGGGTGAAAAACTGGCCAGAGCCAGAGCATAGTGGGGAATGAAGTTGCCTCCAGGTGGTGGCCAGTCACAAGTGGTGTCCCCAGGGCTCAGCACTGGGACCAGCTCTCTTTAGCATCTTTATCAATGATCTGGGTGAGGAGATGGAGGCTCCCTCAGGCAGTTTGAAGATGACAAGTTGAGCAGGATCTGCTGGAGGGGCTACAGGGGGACCTGAGCCAAGGCCAAGGGGATGAGGTACAACAAGGCCAAGGGCTGGGTCCTGCCCTTGGCTCACAACCACCCCAGCAAGGCTCCAGGCTGGGGCAGAGGGGCTGCAAAGTGCCCAGCAGGAAAGGCCCTGGGGGTGCTGGGTGGCAGCAGCTGGAGAGGAGCCAGGGGGTGCCCAGCTGGGCAAGAAGGCCACCAGCAGCCTGGCCTGGAGCAGCAATGGTGTGGGCAGCAGGAGCAGGGCAGGGATTGTGCCCCTGGGCTGGGCACTGCTGAGGCCAGCCCTGGAGTGCTGCCTTCAGCTCTGGGCTCCTGGCTGCCAGCAGGAGCTGGAGAGGCTGCAGCAGGGCCAGGGAAGGGCAAGGAAGCTGGGGAAGGGTGTGGAGAAGAGGGCTGGGGAGGAGCAGCTGAGGGAGCTGGGGGTGGTGAGGCTGGAGGAGAGGAGGCTGAGGGAGACCTCCTTGCTCTCTGCAGCTCCCTGCAAGGAGGCTGGAGCCAGGTGGGGCTTGGGCTCTGCTGCCAGGGAACAAGGGACAGGAGAAGAGGCAATGGCCTCAGGCTGCCCCAGGGTTTAGGCTGCCCCAGGTTCAGGTTGGACATAAGGAGGAATTTCTTCATGGACAAGATTCTCCAGGCCTGGCCCAGGCTGCCCAGGGCTGTGGTGCAGTCCCCATCCCCGGAGGGGTTTCAGAGCCCTGGAGCTGTGGTGCTGAGGCCATGCTCTGGTGGACCCCTGGCAGTGCTGGGGTCAGGGTTGGACTTAATGGTCTTAAAGGTCTCCCCCGACCTTAACGATTCCATGGCTGTATGAAGGAAGACTTTTCCAGCCTGTTGCTACCTGTGGGGCAGCTCCAGCTCTAGGGACGGCAAAAGTGTTCCTGCTGCCGAAGATTCTGTGCCCTGGGGTGGGAAGAGTTCAGTTTTGCTTTGTGGTTTTTCCTTCCAGACGCCAAGGGGGGATCCTTTTATTTGATCCGGAGCCTTCCCTTCCTGCCAAGCGCAGGAAAAGCTCTGAGCGTTCAATTTCTGCCCTTTTCCCTCCACGTTCCTCTCCCCCTGCCGTGTGCGCTCGGGCCCCGGGTCCGGGAGCGGGACCATGAATATTGATGCGGCTCCGGCTGGCAGCCGCGACCGCTGCGAGCCTCCGGCAGCGCTGCGCAGCCATTAGCAGGTAATTAGCGAGCGCCAAGCCGAGTGGGGATTCAGCGGCACTCACTGGCCTACTTTCGGGGTTCGGGGGTTTTATTGCCGTGGGCTCTTTTGGGTTTGCTGCGAGGAGGAGCCGGAGAGGTGGAAATCCCAGCTCGGCAGCACCCGGCTGCGGCGTGGCAGGGGAAGAGGCAAAGCGCAGGGGAAAAGCTGGAAGGAAAAAGCTCTTCCAGGGCTGTCTGAAACCCTCCTGTGTCTGCCGTGCTGAGTTTCTTACTCATTTCTCACCATTTTCGGGGGTGTTTCCCCTGCTTCTTCCCGGAGTGGAGTCTCTTGGTTTGTGGCTTCCCTTCCACACTTCAGCTTTGCTCCAGCTCTGCGAAGGTTTGGGAAAGCTTCAGGCTCTCCAGCTGGGATGGATGCATCTAAACCATGAGTGCTCACTCTGCAGCTCTTTCTGCATGGGGGAACCCTTTTCTTTTGTCCTCTTCCCCATCTCTTTCTCCCCTGTAAACACAGGAAGAGGTTTTGCATCTGAACAGGGACAAGGAGACCCCCAGGGTCACAGCTCTGTCGCCAGATCCTTCCCTTTATCCCCTTGTGGGGCTTTGAAACTCCAGGGTCTGTGGGGATCAGGGAAGCCACTGGGGCATGCTGCAGCCCGGTCTGTGGTGCTGTGAACTGTAAGTGGGTTTGTAGCACTGCTCTTGGGCCAGGTCACCCCTGGCTCTGGTGGCATCAGCAGGTCCTGCCTGCTCCTGGGGGCAGAGGGCTTACAAAAGTGCAGGTCTGGCACTGAGAGGGCCAAGGCTTCACTGGAAAACAAGTGGGGATGAGGTGGATGAAGGAGACAGGGGAAGCTGCTTCAGCTTGAAATGGAGGAGGAGAGTGATGAGGGGAGTGGAGCTCACCTGGTGATTCCCTCTTAAAGGCCTTGAGGTGGGCACAAGAGCCAGGAGTGGCACTGAGCTGCCTGGCTGCTTCCAGACCTGGCTGGCAGCTACCTACTGCTGCAGCAGGGATCAGACCCTGGGGAGGTTCAGTGCCACAGAGCCTGCATGCAGCAGCACCCTCCACTCACCCAGCCTGTGCAGGATGAGGTGCTGAGGGCTCTCTGGTTACCTGCAACTGAGGCCATATCAGGGAGGGGGGTTTCAAATCGTTGTGGCTTACTGCACCTCCAGTTAATCACTGTAAGCCTCCATTTCAGGGTAAACTGCTGCAGCTCACTGCATGTGAGAGCAGCTCACTGCAGCTGACTGCATGTGAGGCCAAATCACTGTATGTGAGAGCAGCTGACTGCATGTGAGAGCAAATCACTGCAGCTGACTGCATGTGAGAGCAAATCACTGCAGCTGACTGCATGTGAGGCCAAATCACTGCAGCTGACTGCACCCAGAGCTACAACCCCAGCTTCTTCCCCTGCTCAGAGCCATCCCTATGTTACCATCCCCTTGTCTGTTCTCTTGCAGCTCAGCCACTGACTTCCCCTCCTCGTGGGGCTGTTTTGGATCACATCTTTCTGTTTCCAGTCTTCTTCATCCCTTGAAGGGGTTAAGAGCTTTGCTGGGAGGGGGCACAGCCTGGTTCTCCCTGCATCCTCCTGGGATGCTTGCTGAGGACATTTCCTTTCTGGGGACTGTCCATGTCCCAGGGTTGTGGGAACAACCCCATGTGGGCTTTGGCAGGGCCTCTGCATCAAGCTGCTGGAAAAGGTTTTAGCCTCCCAGCTCATTTCTTTGCCACAAACCAAATCCCTCCTCCAAAGGCCTTTCCTCACCACTGCTAAGCCCCTAATTCATGGCAGCCATTTCCAGTTTGCAGTGGGGCTGTTAACAGCCTGCCCTGGGGATCAGCATCACTTTGCTGTGGGGTTGGTTTCTTGGTCTGAGTTTTTTCGGTGGTCTTCTGTTTGTTCATTTCTTCCTGCCCCCAGAGGTCCAAAGCTGTGTGTGGAGGACCTCAGCTCCCCCTGCCCAGCCCCTGTGTCACGCTGGGGCAGCCGGGGCTGAAAGTGCAAACCGCAGCCCACCCATGGGGACCTGCTGCCTGGCTACCAGTTCCCTGCTTCAAAGCCCTGCCTGGGACATGAAACAGGCCATAAACTCAATCTGTTCCAGATGGCCCCACAAATCCCCCTCGGCTTGGCAGCCACCTGAAGGGGGACGGCACAAGGAGGCTCCAGCGCCTCCCCCGCTGCCTGAAGGGGCAGGGTGATGGTCTGGGGCTGCACTTTGGGGTGGGGGCTGTCACCAGAGCAGGGCTGGGGAGGAGCAGCTGAGGGAGCTGGGGGTGGTGAGGCTGGAGGAGAGGAGGCTGAGGGAGACCTCCTTGCTCTCTGCAGCTCCCTGCAAGGAGGCTGGAGCCAGGTGGGGGTTGGGCTCTGCTCCCAGGTACCAAGGGACAGGAGAAGAGGCAATGGCCTCAGGCTGTCCCAGGGGAGGTTTGGGTTGGAGATGAGGAACAATTTCTTTGCTGCAAGAGTGGCCAGGGACTGGCAGAGGCTGCCCAGGGAGGTGGTGGAGTCTCCATCCCTGGAGGTGTTCCAGAAGGCTGTGGCCATGGCACTTGGGGCCATGGGTTAGTGGCCATGGAGGTGCTGGGTTGATGTTGGACTGGATGAGCTCTGAAGGCTTTTCCAGCTGTAATGATTCTGTGTTTCTGTTCTGATGCCCCCAAGTCCTGCCTGAGCAGTGTGGGGTAGGGGAGCAGCCAGTGGGATTCCAGGGGGTGATCACCCTCCTATGGCCTGGAGGAAGAAGGGGGACAGCATCCTTGGGCTTTACAGTGATCCCTGAGGATGGAGGGGATCTCTCTCCCTGGAAGATCTGGGGGATCTCCATCCTTGATGTTTGGGGAACCTCCACCCCCAGGGTAGTAAGAGGTACTCTGAAGGTTCAGAATCTAGTTAATAACTTGAGGCTTCTGTATTTGCTCTGTTTACTTCAGTGAGGCAGCAGCATGGGTTAGTACTTGGTGTGTAACTTCTCAATCCTCCTGTGGCAGAGGACACAGTCTCAAGCTGTGCCAGGGGAAGTTTAGGCTTGAGGTGAGGAGAAAGTTCTTCACAGAGAGAGTTGTTGGCCATTGGGATGTGCTGCCCAGGGAGGTGGTGGAGTCCCCATCCCTGGAGGGGTTCCAGAGGGGATTGGATGTGGCACTTGGTGCCATGGTCTAGTAGCCATGAGGTCTGTGGTGCCAGGTTGGACTCGATGATCTCTGAGGTCTTTTCCAACCTTGGTGATTCTGTGGTTCTAAGGATCCTTAGGTTCTGGAGATCCACATCCTCAGGGTTGTGAAGGTCCTTGGGCTTTGGGGCTCTGCACCCTCAGGGTCAGGGGAACCCTGTGCTTGGAGTGAGGATGATCTCTGTCCTAAAGGTTTGGGAATCTCCATCCTCAAGGTTTGGGGATCTCCATCCTTGGAGTTTGCAGATCTCTCTCCTTGGGGCTGGAGGGGTGGGAGCAGGGCTCATCAGGCTCACCCCCTTGGGCAGCTGCAGCTTTGGGCTGGGGGGAGCCTGCTCTGCTCCCCTTGCAGCCAGCTCAGCAAACACAACTTTAATTTGCTTGAAAGCTCCACAGAAGAGCATCAGGAGAGGCCTGCTGCTGGCTGGGAGATTTCCAGGAGCCACAGGCAATGATTTCTGAGGCCTTAGGCCCTGCTTGGCTGGGAGGACCAGGGGCTGGGAGGACCAGGGGCTGGGAGGACCAGGGGCTGGGATGGTGGTGGTGTGGAAGGAGATGAAGTGGCTCCAGGATTGCCATTCGTGGCTAAGATGTTGCCTGGCACTGATGAATTTTTAAAGAGCCTCACTGGGGACTTCATTGCTAAAACATGAGGCTGCTCCTGGGGCAGCAGAGCTGGGAGCTCACAACAAAGCAGAGGGAAGGCAGAGGAGCCAGCACAGCCCTCTGACGGTGCTGGGAGGAGGTTTCCCTGCTGCCATGGCTGGGCTGGGCTGGGCTGGGAGGTGCTCTGCTGCAGCCCTCTGAGGGGATTTTTGGGGTGTGGGGGCGGGGGGCAGCCCAATCCAGCCCCCCCAGGGCACAGAAATGTTGCCTGGGCTGTCAGCATGCTGAGAGCAGGGCAGCAGCTATTCTGGGCTCTGCTCTCACCTGTCTCACTTTACCCCTGTGTGGCTTGGCTGAGTACTTTCAGCTGGGTTTTATGAGCAGCCTGGGCAGGCTGGGGCTGGGGCTGGGGCCGGTGCCAGTGCACTCCCATCAGTCATGTCAGGCCCTGGGAGTGCTGAGAGCAGGCTTCCCTCAGCCCTTTCATTGTTGCTGACATCAAGATCAACACCAAAAGAGATTTATTGGACCCGGGGAGTGCTGCTGCTGCCCCCCCCCCCCAGAGCTGGAAATGCCTCACAGAATTGTTTGGGTTGGAAAAGCTCTCCAAGATCAACTGCAGACATCAACCCACCCCCACCACGGCCCCAAGTGCCATGGCCCCAACACCTCCAGGGCTGGGGACTCCACCACCTCCAGGGCTGGGGACTCCACCACCTCCCTGGGCAGCCTGTGCCAGGCCCTGACCACTCTTGCAGCAAAGGCAATTTTCCTCCTCTGCAGCCTAACCCTCCCCTGGCACCATTTCAGGCCATTTCATCTCCCATTTCTGTTTAATTGCTCTTTAATTATTTGGATGCTTTTTTGGCAACCACCTCGAGTCCACCAACTGCTTGCAGCCTTTGTAACTCATCTCCTCCAGAAGTGGAGGAATTTAGGAAGCTTCTGAAAGCTCTTCAAAGCCCTCAAGTTCAGAGGGTTTATTTCCACCTCTCTGCTTAGCTTTTTAGTGTAAAATGAGGAAATGTGGTGTGTCCTGAGGCAGCTCTGCCCAGCTCTTCCCCAGGGCTGATGGCACCAGGATCTGATCTGAACCTTCACAGAGTCACAGAATGGGAGAGGCTGGAAGGGACCTCTGGAGCTCCCCCAGCCCAAGCCCTGCCAGAGCAGGGCACCCAGGGCAGGGCTCACAGAACACATCCAGGGGGTTGGAAAGGCTCCAGAGCAGACTCCACAACCTCTCTGGGCAGCCTGCCCCAGGCTCTGGCAGCCTCACAGGGACAAAGTTTCCCCTCCTGCTCCCCTGGCACCTCCTCAGCTCCAGCTTGCCCCCAGTGCCCCTTGTGCTGTGCTTGGCCACCCCTGAGCAGAGCCTGGCTCCAGCCCTGCACAGCTTTATCCCCAGCACTGAGGGCAGCCCTCAGGCTGCTCTGCTCCCAGCTCCCAGCCCCAGCTGCCTCAGCTGTGCTCACAGGAGATGTTCCACTGCCTGCAGCAGCTCTGTGCCTCTGGCCTGGCCTCTCTCAGGCACTTCCCTGAGGTCCTGCTGGAGCTGAGGGGCCCAGAGCTGGACACAAGACTCCAGCTGTGGCCTCAGCAGGGCAGAGCAGAGGGGCAGGAGAACCTCTCTGCCCCACTCCCCACAGCCCTTCTCATGCAGCCCAGGCTGCCAGGAAGGTCAATTCTTGCCCAGCAGGGCACACTGCTGGCTCAGGGGCATCCCTCTGGCCACCTTTGCCCTGCCCTGCTCTCCAGCAGCTCAGTCCCCAACCTCTCCTGCTCCATGTGGTTGTCCTTCCCCAGCTGCCAGACTCTGCCCTGCCCTTGTTGGCTTCCATTCCCTTTCTCCCCCCCAGCTCTGCAGCCTGTCCAGGCCTGGCTGAATGGCAGCACAGCCTGAGGGCTGTCACCACTGCTCCCAGTGTTGTGTCACCAGCAAGCTGCCTGGCAGTGCCCTCTGTGCCCTCAGCCAGGTCTCTGATGCAGATCCTGCACAGCTCTGCTCCCAGCACTGCCCCGGGGGGCACTGCTGAGCCTTGCTGGGTGTGAGCCCTGCTGCCACCTCTGCAGGGTTTGGTTTTGCTGCTGGGGAGGTTTTGCTCATGGCAGTGGCGATCCCAGGGTCAGGGAGGGCAGTGGCTGAGGGGAGTCTGAGTGCCCCCAGCCAGGGTCGTTTCTGTTCCCACGTGGGAGGGGGATGTGGCATCTGGTTTCAGTCCCAGCAGCTGGCAGCTCAGAGCCTGTGTAAAGAGAAAATAAAGTGTCAAATTGTTTGGCATTATCAGGGATTTCTGCTCCCCAGGACTCCTGCATAAAGAGATGGAAATTTTTAGCTGCTGGAGCCAAGGAACAGGCAGAAGTGCCTGAATTTATTCCATTTTATCTCCTTCCCTGCAAGCAGCTCTGGAGATGGCAGGAGAGCATCGATTGTTTCATCCTTCAGCAGGAATTTGAGTCGGGGAGTTGGAATTTCTTTGATGCCCAGAGGTGGGGAAGGGAAGAGAGAAACTGGGGCAGGCTGAACGTGGAGGCTGGGCTGTGGGAGCTGCCTGCATGGAAGCCTCTCCCATCCTGGGGTTTTAATTTAACAAATGTAATTAAGGCTTGGGGAAGGGACTCAGCTTCTTCATTTGCTCCAGATGGGGAGGAAGAAGCCTGCAGTGGAATGCAAATTCCTTAATCAGAGGCGGGCTGGACGTGCTGGGGGCAGCAGGGTGGTGGCACTCCCCCAGCAGCACCCAGCCTGGGGAGCAGGGATTATTTGAATAATTGAGGTGGCATTTGATAAGGTCTCTGATTGCTGCTGTCTGCTCCAGCCCTCATTGTAATTCTCCAGCAAGGGAAATTAATCTGCGGAGCAGGGAGCAGGGAGCGGCCTCCAGCTGCCCCCCGCGGGCCTGGAGCCCTGCCCAGGGCTGCCCTGCCCGGGAGGCTGCCGCAGCCCTGCGGCCCTGCTGCCTGGAGCCTCCTCCAGCACTCACCAGGCAGCCAAGGCTGCCCAGGCCCCAGCACTGCTGCCCGTGGCCTCCAGCACCAGAGGTGTCTCCTGTCAACAGGGATGGAACACAGAGTGGAGCCATGGAGCCACGGGGTCATGGAGCCATGGGGTCAGGGAGCCATGGGGTCAGGGAGCCATGGAGCCATGGGGTCAGGGAGCCTTAGGGTCAGGGAACCATGGGGTCATGGAGCCATGGGGTCAGGGAACCATGGGGTCATGGAGCCATGGGGTCATGGAGCCATGGAGCCACGGAGCCATGGAGTCATGGGGTCATGGAGCCATGCGGTCATGGGGTCATGGAGCCATGGGGTCATGGGGTCAGGGAACCAGGGAGCCATGGGGTCATGGAGCCATGGGGTCAGGGAGCCATGGGGTCATGGAGCCATGGGGTCAGGGAGTCATGGAGCCGTGGAGCCATGGAGCCATGGGGTCATGGAGCCATGGGGTCAGGGAGCCATGGAGTCAGGGAGCCATGGGGTCAGGGAGTCATGGAGTCATGGAGCCAGGGAACCATGGGGTCAGGGAGTCATGGGGTCATGGAGCCAGGGAACCATGGGGTCAGGGAGTCATGGGGTCATGGGGTCAGGGAGTCATGGAGTCATGGAGCCATGGGGTCAGGGAACCATGGAGCCATGGGGTCATGGAGCCATGGGGTCATGGAGTCAGGGAACCATGGAGCCATGGAGTCATGGAGCCATGGAGTCAGGGAGCCATGGGGTCATGGAGCCATGGGGTCATGGAGACATGGAGCCATGGGGTCATGGAGACATGGGGTCAGGGAGCCGTGGGGTCAGGGAGCCATGGGGTCATGGAGTCATGGGGTCATGGAGTCAGGGAACCATGGAGCCATGAGGTCAGGGAACCATGGAGCCATGGGGTCACAGAACCATGAGGTCAGGGAACCATGGAGCCATGGGGTCACAGAACCATGGGGTCAGGGAACCATGGGGTCATAGAGTGATGGAAACATGGAATTGTTTCAGCTGGAAAAGGCCTTGAAGCTCATCCAGTCCAAGCCTTCTCTAACTCCCCCAAGGCACCAGCCATGGCCCTCACACCACAGCTCTGCCTCTTCTGAGCACTTCCAAGGATGGGTTTCCAGCCACCTCCCTGGGCAGCCTGGGCCAGTGTCTGAGAAGCCTTTCAGGGAAGTTCCTTCTGATTCCCAACCTCAACCTCCCCTGGTGCACCCTGAGGCCATTTCCCTGATGCCTCACTGCATTTGATGTCCCTTCCAACCCCTCTCCCCTGGGAAACAGCCACAGACTGTCCTGACTTCACCAGGAGACCTTGCTGCAGGATCATGATCCCAGTGCAGCACTGATGGACCCAGCCTTGGTGCTCTTGGCAGCCACTGCTGCTGGATGGGTCCTGGCTGCCAGGTCACCCTTGGCCAGGGCAGCAAGAGGAGTTCCCAGTCCATCTCTGGAGCATCTCTCCAGAGCCCTTTGCACTGCCAGCACCATCTGTGCCTCCTGAAGCCAGGCATGCCAGGGTGGGGAGGTGATCATGGACTTTGCTTCTTGAGCCCCATACTCTGGGTGGTATGAGAAAGGATTTAAAGGAGTGGCTGAGAGCCCTCAGGCTGTGCTGGCAGCCAGGGAGCCCTGGGCAGGCTGAGAGCTGGGGGAGAGCAACCTCCTGAAGGTGAAGCAGGGCAAGGGCAGGGGCCTGGCCCTGGGGAGGAACAACCTCCTGCAGCAGCACAGGGCAGGGGGAAGCTGCTGGCAAGCAGCTCCAAGCAGAAGCAGCTGGGAGTGCTGGGGGACAAGGAGTTGCCCAGCAGCAGCAAGGTGGCCTGGGGGCCAAGAAGGCCAAGGCTGTGCTGGGGGCATGGAGAAGAGTGTGGGCAGCAGCAGGGCAAGGGAGGTTGTGCTGCCCCTCTGCCCTGCCCTGCTGAGGCCACCTCTGGAGCCCTGGGGGCAGTTGTGTGCTGCCCAGCTGCAGAGGGCCAGAGAAGTGCTGGAGAGAGTGCAGGGGAGGCTGGGAAGCTGCTGAGGGGCCTGGAGCAGCTGTGGCAGGAGCAAAGGCTGAGAGGCCTGGGGCTGAGAGCCTGCAGAAGAGCAGCCCCAGAGCAATGCTCAGCAATGCTCAGCAAGAGCTGAAGGGCCCCTGGGGGGCAAGAGGCTGGGGCCAGGCTCTGCTGAGTGGTGGCCAGGGCCAGGCCAAGGAGCTCTCTGGGATGCTGTGTGACACACTGCAGAGTGGCAGAGGTTGCATTTTTGCAGTTTAGTGGTGCTCATGGGATGGTCCCAATGCCACAGGCTGGAAAAGAGTGGATGGAGAGCTGCCCAGTAGAGAAGGGCCCTGTGGGTGCTGGGTGGCAGCAGCTGGAGAGGAGCCAGGGGGTGCCCAGCTGGGCAAGAAGGCCACCAGCAGCCTGGCCTGGAGCAGCAATGGTGTGGGCAGCAGGAGCAGGGCAGGGATTGTGCCCCTGGGCTGGGCACTGCTGAGGCCAGCCCTGGAGTGCTGCCTTCAGCTCTGGGCTCCTGGCTGCCAGCAGGAGCTGGAGAGGCTGCAGCAGGGCCAGGGAAGAGCAAGGAAGCTGGGGAAGGGTGTGGAGAAGAGGGCTGGGGAGGAGCAGCTGAGGGAGCTGGGGCTGGTGAGGCTGGAGGAGAGGAGGCTGAGGGAGACCTCCTTGCTCTCTGCAGCTCCCTGCAAGGAGGCTGGAGCCAGGTGGGGCTTGGGCTCTGCTCCCAGGTACCAAGGGACAGGAGAAGAGGAAATGGCCTCAGCTTGCCCCAGGGGAGGTTCAGGTTGGTTATTAAAAGAAACTTCTTCACTGAAAGGGTTCTCCAGGCCTGGCCCAGGCTGCCCAGGGCAGAGGTGCAGTCCCCATCCCTGGAGGGGTTTCAGAGCCCTGGAGCTGTGGTGCTGAGGCCATGGCCTGGTGGACCCTTGGCAGTGCTGGGGTCAGGGTTGGACTCCAGGATCCTGAAGGTCTCTTCAAACCAAAGGAATTCTGCAGTTCTGTGATCCCTTCCACCCTCACATCTCTGCATCCTCACAGCCATGGCTCTCCTCACCCTTGCAGCTGTGCCTCCTGCTCCCACCCCTCCATGCCTCCAGCATTTGTGGCCCTCTACCCCTGCCCACAACCACAGAAAATGTTTTCAAGGCACCCAAAAAAAATCCTCACAAACCCAACTGTTTCCCCTTGAGTCTGTCCTGAGCAGTGGTGCCCAACACCCAGAAGCTTTTCCCATCCCCCTCAGATGATGGGAAGAGGTTTTCCCCTCCAAAGCTGGCTCTAGGGTTTGGCTTTTGGGGCTCCTTGAGGTATGAAACCCCCAACCCTTTTTCTGCCTGGCCTTTATGATCTCATCTTTGAGAGCTTTCTCTGCAAACCCTTCTGTGTCATCCCCCATCTGAGGCTGGATGGAGGCAGCATGGGCACATCTGAATAACTAATCAGAGTCCTCATTAACCCCCTGCCGAGATGCTCAAACATTCACTTTGCTGGCTGTGAAGCAGCAAAAGGAAGAGAAGACAGAGGAGGATCTCCCCCCCGGCCCCGCTGCTCCCAGGTTGCTGCTTGCTGCTCCCTGTTGCAGACCTCGGGGTGCAGCTCCCCAGCCCTGCTGCCTCCTGCTCCTGCAGGGCACTGTGCTGCTCTCAGGCTGCTTCCTTCCCCAGGCCCTGGGCTCACAGCTCTGTGTCCCTGTGTCTGAGGGTTCCATGCCTGGCCCCTCTGGGTGATGCAGATCCCAGGATCACAGAATGGGAGGGGTTGGAAGGGACCTCTGGAGCTCCCCCAGCACAAGCCCTGCCAGAGAGGGCACCCAGGGCAGGGCACCCAGAACACAGCCAGGGAGGGTGGAAAGGCTCCAGGGAAGGAGACTCCACAACCTCTCTGGGCAGCCTGCCCCAGGCTCTGGCAGCCTCACCATACAGAAGGGTCTCCTGGTGTTGAGCTGGAGTCTCCTGGGCTCCAGCCTGTGCCTGTTGTTCCTTGTCCTGGCACTGGGCACCACCACAAAGAGCCTGGCACCTTCATCCTGACCTCCACCCCTCAGCTATGGATAGACATTGATCAGGTCCCCTCTCAGCCTCCTGTCCAGGCTGAACAGCCCCAAGGCTGTTCTCTCTTCACAGCAGTTCCAGTCCCTTCCTCATCCTCACAGCTTCTATTGGACTCTCCAACAGCTCTCTCTTGAACAGGGGAGCCCCAAAGTGCAGACAGCAGTCCAGGTGTGGGCCCAGCTGGGCAGAAGGAAGTGGGAGGAGAACCTCCCTAGAGCTGTAGCAGGGCTCCAGGGAGAGCCCCAACTCTGCTGGGTGCTGTGTGTGGTGAAGCAGCTTTGAGCTGGCAGGAATGTTGTGTGGATGGGCATGGTGCACAGCTGGCATCTTCAGGTTGTGGAAGGGACCTCTCTACATCATCTAGTCCACACCTCCTTGGGGTCACCCAGAGCAGGGTGCCCAGGATCACAGTGCCCAGAGGGGTTTGGAATCTTCTCAGCATCTTTATAGCCTCTGCTGGACTCTCTCCAGCAGCTCCCTGTCCCTCCTGAACTGGGGAGCCCAGAACTCAAGCCCCATGTCTGGGCTGTTTGTGTCCAGTTGTGTGCTGCCCAGCTGCAGAGGGCCAGAGAAGTGCTGGAGAGAGTGCAGGGGAGGCTGGGAAGCTGCTGAGGGGCCTGGAGCAGCTGTGGCAGGAGCAAAGGCTGAGAGGCCTGGGGCTGAGAGCCTGCAGAAGAGCAGCCCCAGAGCAATGCTCAGCAATGCTCAGCAAGAGCTGAAGGGCCCCTGGGGGGCAAGAGGCTGGGGCCAGGCTCTGCTGAGTGGTGGCCAGGGCCAGGCCAAGGGGCAGTGGGCAGAGAGTGGAGGCCAGGAGGTTGGAGGGGAAGAGGAGGAGCAAGTTGTTTGTTGGGAGGGTGCTGGAGGCCTGGAGCAGGCTGCCCAGAGACGTTGTGGAGTGTCCTGGTGTGGAGAGCTTCCAACCCCCCCTGGGCACTGTGCCCCTGGGCAAGCTGCTGGGGCTGCCCTGCTGGGGCAGGGCCTGGGCTGGGGGAGCTCCAGAGATCTCTTCCACCTCTGCCATGCTGGGGTTCAGGGATCCTCTTGTCAGCAGTTGAACCTGTGGGACTGGGCAGGCAGAAGGATGAGAGCTCCAGGTTGCTCTTTGCACCTTTGAGCATCCCCCACCCCAGCTCAGAGCATGGAGGTGCTCCAGAAGTTGCCCTGCTGGGGGCAGCCCAACAAGCCCAAGGGATCCCTGCAGTGGTCCTTGCAGAATGCAGCCAGGTGCTGGGGGAGTCACCACTGCCCCTGGAGCTGCCTGAGCTCAGCTGAGCTTGGTGATGCCAAAGGTCTCCTCCAGCCCAAAGGATTCTGTGATTCTGAAGAGTTCAACTGCCCTTGGAGCTTGGAGTTCTGCCTCTCACAGCTGCAGGGTTCCCTGGGTTGTGCAACCTCAGCAGCAGGGTCTGGGAGCTCAAAGGTTGCCTCCCCTCAAGCCAGAGGAGCTGCCCTGAGAGCTGTCACAAAATCCTCATCCCAGTGAGGCAGCAGTGAGTGGTGGGGAAGCTGCAGCCTGGAGAGGGCCCTGGGGGGGTTGGGTGTCAGTCACTGCCCATGAGGCAGCAGTGCCCAGGGGCCAAGCAGGGCAATGGCCTCCTGGCTTGGCTCAGAAGCAGGGTGGGCAGCAGGGCCAGGAGGTGAGCATCCCCCTGTGCTCAGCACTGGGGAGGCCACAGCTCAGTGCTGTGCTCAGCCCTGGGCCCTCCCTGCAGGAAGGCCACTGAGGGGCTGGAGCCTGTGCAGAGCAGGGCAGCCAGGCTGGAGAAGGGCCTGGAGCCCCTGGGCTAGAGGAGGGCTGAGGGAGCTGGGGGGGTTGAGGCTGGAGCAGAGGAGGCTGAGGGAGAGCTCCTTGCTCTCTGCAGCTCCCTGCAGGGAGGTTGGGGCGAGGAGGGGGCAGCCTCTGCTCCTTGGTGCCAAGGGCCAGGAGCAGAGGCAATGGTTGCAAGCTGCAGCAGGGGAGGCTGAGGCTGGCTCTCAGGAAACCTTTCTGCCCTGGGAGGGTTCCCAAAGCTTGGAAGTGTCTGCCCAGGGCAGTGCTGGAGTCTCCCTCCCTGGGGGTGGTGCTGAGGGGCAGGGTTTGGTGCTGAGCCTGCAGTGCTGGGGGAGCTGCAGGGCTCTGCCAGCTGCATGGGTTCTGGCACAGGAAGAGGCTTGCAAAGAAGGTGCCAGGAGGGGAAGCTGCTGTTCAGCTCTGGATTTTCAGGGCTAAGGCTCAGCCTCGTTAGCCTTGTACTTAGTGAAGGCTTTGGCAATGGAGGTTCTCCCCCTGGCTTTCTCCAGCCTTGAGCAGGTTGGGGCTGGGGGTGCTGGGTGCCCATCTCCACTGCTGGCTGTTGTGTGAGTCAGGAGCAGGACTCAGGGCAGTTTGGGGCACTGCTGGCCTGGCACCAGTGCTGCCTCCTGTGTGGCCCTCGGGAGCTGCTGCCTGCCACCAGGGCTGCCTGGGGCACCCCTGCCCCTGCCTCAGTCCTGGGACAGCCTCCTGGGCTGCCCTTGGCTCCCAGGACTTCAAAGGCCTCTGCTGAACTTCAAAGGCTGCCTTTTGAAGTTGCTGTGAATGTGAGCTGGCTGTGCAGAGCCTCCCCTCACTCTGAAGGGTGCTGAGGGAGCTGTCCCCGGTGGGGCTGGCTCACGGTGCGCTCCATGACAGGGATGAAAGCTGTGCAGCAGGCGCTGCTCCAGCCCCTGCTTTTGCCCAGCATAAACACAGCATTCAAGACCTCAGCCTTGATCTCCTCCAAGGATGCAAATGAGCCAGGCAGGGCTCTCCTAGCACTGGCAGAGCCTCCTTTAGCTGCTCCTTTCCCTCCCTGTGTTGGTGCCACACAAGCTCAGGTGACTGTTTCCCACCAGACAGAACGAAGTGTTCCTGGGGGTGCAAGGTGCTGCCAGGCTTGACCTTTGCCATCCCATCCCCAGGACAAATGCAATGCAGATCAGGTCCCAGGTCCTCAGGGTGTGTTTGGCAGCAGCCTGTGGATGCTCTTCCAAGGCAGGAGCCCAGAGGTTTCTTTATTACAGGATCACAGAATGGGAGAGGCTGGAAGGGACCTCTGGAGCTCCCCCAGCCCAAGCCCTGCCAGAGCAGGGCACCCAGGGCAGGGCTCACAGAACACATCCAGGAGCTTGGAAAGGCTCCAGAGCAGACTCCACAACCTCTCTGGGCAGCCTGCCCCAGGCTCTGGCAGCCTCACAGGGACAAAGTTTCCCCTCCTGTTCCCCTGGCACCTCCTCTGCTCCAGCTTGCCCCCAGTGCCCCTTGTGCTGTGCTTGGCCACCCCTGAGCAGAGCCTGGCTCCAGCCCTGCACAGCTTTATCCCCAGCACTGAGGGCAGCCCTCAGGCTGCTCTGCTCCCAGCCCCCAGCCCCAGCTGCCTCAGCTTTCCTCAGCAGGATCATGAATTTCCTTAAGGATCTTTCACTGCTGTTGTGGTGGAAGAGTTTTGACCTCCAGCCCCTTCTGAGCATTTAGCATAACCAACCCCCTCAGCAGGGCCAAGGTCTCAGGGGGCATCCTGCCCTTCTGCCCAGGTTTTCCATCTTTGGGGCTTTCTGCCCCATTTTGCCCTGAGATCACCCAGTTCCCTCCTTGGGCAGTGGCCTGGGTGGCATCCAGGTACCTTATGTGCCAGCTTCCCAATGTAGCTCTGTGTTTTGGTGCCCAGTGGCTGTGAGGGCTCAGCAAGGGTTGGCTCTGCAAGGGGGTTGGGATGGAAGGAAACCCAAGGGCCCTCCCCATGGCCTCACCATAGAATAGAATAGAATAAACCAAACCAGGTTGGAAGAGACCTTCAAGATCATGGTGTCCAACCCATCAACCAATCCAACCCACCCAAACAGCTAACCCATGGCACCAAGCACCCCAGCAAGTTTCCTCCTGAACACCTCCAGTGATGGTGACTCCACCACCTCCCCAGGCAGCCCATTCCAATGGCCAATCTCTCTCTCTGTATAGAACTTCTTCCTAACATCCAACCTGAACCTCCCCTGGCGCAGCCTGAGACTGTGTCCTCTTGTTCTGGTACTGGCTGCCTGGGAGAAGAGACCAACCTCTGCCTGTCTACAACCTCCCTTCAGGTAGTTGTAGAGAGCAATAAGGTCACCCCTGAGTCTCCTCCTCTCCAGGCTAAGCAGCCCCAGCTCCCTCAGCCTCTCCTCACAGGGCTGTGCTCCAGACCCCTCCCCAGCTTTGTTGCCCTTCTCTGGACACCTTCCAGCAGCTCAACCTCTTTCCTAACCTGAGGGGCCCAGAACTGGACACAGGACTCAAGGTGTGGCCTAACCAGTGCAGTGTCCAGGGGCAGAATGAGCTCCCTGCTCCTGCTGGCCACACTCTGCCTGATGCAGGCCAGGATGCCCTTGGCCCTCCTGGCTGCCTGGGCACACTGCAGGCTCATGTTCAGCCTACCATCAACCAGCACCCCCAGGTCCCTCTCTGCCTGGCTGCTCTCAGCCACTCTGCCCCCAGCCTGTAGCACTGCCTGGGGTTGCTGTGGCCAATGTGCAGCCCCTGGCACTTGGATGTGTTCAATCTCCTGCCCTTGGCCTCTGCCCATCTGCCCAGCCTGGCCAGGTCCCTCTGCAGAGCCTCTCTGCCCTCCAGCAGATCAACTCCTGCCCCCAGCTTGGTGTCAGCTGCAAATTTACTGCTGATGGACTCAATGCTCTCCTCCAGATCATCAATAAAGATGTTAAGGAGCACAGGGCCCAGCACTGCTCCCTGGGGCACACCACTGGTGCCTGGCTGCCAGCTGGCTGTGGCACCATTCACCACCACTCTCTGGGCTCAGCCTCCAGCCAGTTCCTAACCCATCGCAGTGTGCTCCCGTCCCAGCCATGGGCTGACAGCAGGCAGAGTTCTCTGCAGAGATGTGTCCTCAGCTGTGCCTTGGAGGTCTGAGCAGCTCTGGGGCTGCTTTGTGTCATCATAAATGTGTCAGAGTATGTCTGGGGTCTGAGGAGCTCTCTGGGGGTGGTGTAAGCCGTGGCAGGGCTGTCAGAGGCATGTGGGGAGCTGCTGTGTGTCTGGGGGTGCCTGTCTCAGATGTGCACTGGAGTCTGAGCAGCTCAGCAGCTCAGCTGGATCTCTGAGTCTCTCCTGGCCTTCTGCTGGCAGTCTGAGGAGCTCTGGCAGGGGGATCAGGTGTACAGTGATGATCTGAGGAGCTCTCTGGAGGTGCTGCCTGCCCAGGGACACACCAGGAACAGAATGGGGATGTGAGGAGCTCCACTCAGCTGACATCCAGCAGGGAGGTGTCTGGTGGTGAGGAGCTGTCCAGAGGGGATCCATCTCAGGGCAGAGATCTCAGACACAGACTGGAGGTCTGAGGAGCCCCAGGGAGGTGATGTGCATCAGGGGGTGGAGGTCAGGCACATGCTGGAGGTCAAAGGAGCTCTCTGCTGGGTATCTGTCTGTAGGTAGACAGAGCAGGTGTGTCTTGGAAACCTTGGGTGTCATTTATCACAGGAAACATCTAGAGGTGATGCATACCCAGGGACACTTCCCAGGGGTGCACTGGAGGCCAGAGGTGATGAATGGCCAAGACATCTGGGGACCTTCCTCTCTTTCACTCCTTTTTTGGCAGCCAGACCCAAAGCACAGCCATGGCTGCGCTGATCCCTGCCCAGCCCATCTGCTTAGCTGGCTCTGGAAACCCCACTCTCAGCCCCCACAAAGGGCAGGACTTGGGGTGGTGCTGGCAGCTCCCCTGGTTGTGGCCTCACAGCTCTTCCCTAGCTGATGCCACCCAAGCCCCAGAGCCAAAGCACTTCCAGGCTCCAGCGAGGGGTGCTGGCAGGGGGCACGAAGCCAGGGCAGGGCCACCAGCAGTGTGGCCTCACTGCTTTGTTCCCCTTCCTTTCTCCTTCCCAGACCCAGAGTGCTCTGCCAACCCCCAGTGGGACCCCGTGCCAGGGACTGGCCACCCTCCAGCAGCTGGAAAGGACAGGACAGGACTCCGGGGGGCTGTGGGCAGGCCGGCAGCGAGCTCAGCTCTGCCTCCTGGGCACCTCTCGGTTCGACCCCTCAGGATCTGTTTTCTTTGTTGCCCCTCCTTGGAGGTGTTCAAACCTGCCCAGCCAGAGCCCTGCTGGGCTGACCTAGCTCAGCCACCAGCCCTGCTTGCACCTCCTGGGGATGTTCCCACCCAGCAGGTCAGGGCAGGACATTCTGCCCTCTGCTCCGGTGAGACCCCAGTGGAGCACTGCGTCCATCTCTGGAGCCCCCAGCACCAGAAGGATTGGAACTGTTGGAGAGGGTCCAGAGAAGGTCATGGAGATGGTCAGAGGCTGGAGAGCCTCTGCTGTGGAGACAGGCTGAGAGAGTTGAGGCTGTTCAGCCTGGAGAAGAGAAGGCTCCAGGCAGACCTCAGAGCAGCCTTCCAGTACCTGAAGGGCTCCAGGAGAGCTGGGGAAGGACTTTGGACAAGGGCTGGGAGAGTCATGCTGAGGGGTTGGAAACTGGAGCAGGGAGATTTAGGTTGGACATTAGGAAGAATTCTTCACTATGAGGCTGGGGAGGCTCTGGCCCAGGCTGCCCAGGGAGGCTGTGGCTGCCTCCTGCCTGGAGGTGTTCAGGGCCAGGCTGGACGAGGCCCTGAGCAGCCTGGGCTGGTGGGAAGGGTCCCTGCTCTTGGCTAGGGTTGGAACTGGATGATCTTTAAGGTCCCTTCCAACTCAAGCTGTTCCAGGGTTCTGTGATTCTGTTTCCCCAGTGTCCTGCCAACAAGCTGCAGCGAGAGGAGAGCTGCCCAGCACGGCTGCAGGGCCTCCCCCAGAGCCCTCTGCTTGTCTGTCTGCTTCCAGTGGTTTGTTTGCTTTCAAGCTCAGACATTTTCCTCTTTTGCTTCCCCAGGTGGTGAGCCCTACCCAGGACTCCTGGTTCTTGGGGTGGCAGCAGGACCCTTGTGAGACAGTGGCTCCCCAGGCACCCCCAAACGGTGAGGCTGCGTCCGTGAGTCAATTCCAGCTGCCAGTGGTGCAGTGACAGCAGCTGGGCCACAGTGAGTGGAGACCTTGGTGGGTCCTGTCTGGGGGAACTTCTGCTCCTTTCAGGGACATCCAGATTCTATTTCCCAGAGCATTCTCCTGAGTGCACTGCTGGCTGGGCCCAAAGAGTGCATGGAGGTAGCTCCAGCTGGTGGCCAGCCACAGGTGCTGGGCCCAGGGCTCAGTGCTGGGCCCAGGGCTCCCCAAGGTCTCCATCAATGGCCTGGGGGAGGGCATGGAGGCTGCCTCAGGCAGGCTGCAGGGGCACCAAGCTGGGTGGCTGTGTTGAGCTGCTGGAGGGTTGGAGGCTCTGCAGAGGGACCTGGGCAGGCTGCAGGGGTGAGCCAAGGCCAAGGGGATGAGGTTCAACAAGGCCAAGGGCTGGGTCCTGCCCTTGGCTCACAACCACCCCAGCAAGGCTCCAGGCTGGGGCAGAGGGGCTGCAAAGTGCCCAGCAGGAAAGGCCCTGGGGGGGCTGGGTGGCAGCAGCTGGAGAGGAGCCAGGGGGTGCCCAGCTGGGCAAGAAGGCCACCAGCAGCCTGGCCTGGAGCAGCAATGGTGTGGGCAGCAGGAGCAGGGCAGGGATTGTGCCCCTGGGCTGGGCACTGCTGAGGCCAGCCCTGGAGTGCTGGGGGTGGTGCCCTGGCAGTGCTGGGCTCATGGCTGCAGTGGATGATGTTCAAGGTCTCCCCAGGTGCAGGGAGTTCTTTGCTGTGCTTTCCTTGTTCTAACTCAGAGCCTGCAGAGGATCTTGCTTTGGAGCTTAGGTGTTGAAAACCCTCTGTCAAGAGCCCTTCAAGCTGTGGCCAGCCTGGAGGGGAGGCCACAGCTGCATTTGTGTCCAGGTCCCCTCAAGCAGGGGCTGCTCTTGCTGCACATCTTGGCACAGCAGCAGGATGTGGAGAAATGGCCACCAGCTAAAAATAGCTGAGCTCAAAATAAGGTCTGCATCAAGCCAAGAGGCTCTCAGCCTTCACTCAACCCTGATGGCTAAAATTAGGGCTTGACAGAGTGACAAATGAGCTCAACTGGTGCCAAGACCTTGGCCACCCAGCAGGTGACAAAGAAAATAAACCCCTCTTGGCTCCTAGAGGGGCAAGGAGAGATCTCTGGGCACTGGAAATGGAGGTGGCAGCTTCAGTTTGGTGCCAGACCCTGAAAAGGTGTCTGATTTCTTCCTCAACTGCTCACATTCAGGGTGGGGGCATCTCAAGGGACACCCCAAAAGCTTCACTTGATGCAGGGGTGCAGCAGAGCATCTTTCCTTTGAGTCTTCTCTGAGCCTTCTCGCCCCCCTGGCAGGCAGTGACTGCAGGATCCTCTCCCCTGGGCAAGGCTGTGAGCTTTGGGCTTGCTCCTTCGCTAATAAAGGCCCAGGCTGAGCTCACTTTGAGAAGACCTCTCTGCTGGGTTTGTGGATGCTTGGGCTCACCACAAGGAGCTCTCTTGTGGAGATCCTCCCTGCCTTGATGCACTCCTTCCAAGGTTTTGGGGAGACCTCATCCCCCTCTGCAGCTCCCTGCAAGGAGCTGGAGCCGGGTGGGGGTTGGGCTCTTCTGCCAAGGAACAAGGGACAGGACAAGAGGAAGTGGCCTCAAGGTCTCCCAGAGGAGGTTCAGGGTGGATATTAGGAACATTTTCTTCCCAGCAAGGGTTCTCAGGCACGGGGCCAGGCTGCCCAGGGCAGTGGTGGAGTCCTCATCCCTGCAGGCATTTCAGAGCCCTGGAGACGTGGTGCTGAGGCCATGGTTTGGTGGTGGTAGCCTAGCAGCAGTGGTGGGGCTGGGAGCTCTGGGTGAGAAGTTGGCTGGGTGATCTCAGAGGCCTCCTCCACCCTCAGCAGCTCTAGGTCTAGCTCTAGCTCTAGGTCTAGCTCAGTTCTAGGATCCAAATCTAAATCAGTTCTAGGATCTGCTCTGCCCAGCAGCTGAGTGGAAGGGCTCAGTGCTCCTGGACACTTGGGGTAGTTCCCCTTGGAGGAGACTGAGCCCATGGAGGACACAAGCAAGTGGCTGTGGAGGATTCCTGCTCAGCCTGGCCTGGGAGGCATCTCCAGCAAGAAGATTCAACCCAGGGTGCTCAGCAGGTCAGGCCAGGAGGGTCCAGGCAGCAGGCAGCAGCAAGACATGATGGGAGGTAGCCACCTCATAGCCTGGAGCAGGAGGCTGGCAGTGCTCAGGGCTTGCTGATGCATTTTGTGCATCCTGAAGACATCTCAGAAACAAGGTGGTCCCCACTGGCCTTCTGAACCTTGTGCATGGGGCCCCCAGCTCCCAGGCACAGCAAAACCATTTCAGCCTTGCTCCTCCTGAGGCTCATCCCCAGAGGTGCATCTCTGAGGCCAGGGCAGACCTTTAGTCAGGTTTCAGATGTCTCCTCTGTCACTGGGGATGGAAAGATGTCCCAAAGGTGGCTTTCAGAAGGGCAGATGAAAGATGTCTTCATTGAGGTATGCTGGGTTGAGGCAGCCCCCTCCCAACCAGGGGCAGGAACAAGGACTCAGGCAAAGGGATTGCAAAGGTGCTGGAAAGTTGAAATGGAAAGCAGGGAATGTGTGCAGAGAGCCAGCAGTGCAGTGAGAGAGGAGAGCCCCAATGGAAGCAGTGAATGGTTACAGAGAGCCAGCAGTGCA
Source organism: Melanerpes formicivorus (assembly GCF_026170545.1). Taxonomy (NCBI): domain Eukaryota; kingdom Metazoa; phylum Chordata; class Aves; order Piciformes; family Picidae; genus Melanerpes; species Melanerpes formicivorus. Next base: position 465,683 of record NW_027142466.1, on the reverse strand, counting down.
GTGAGAGAGGAGAGCCCAAAGGGAAGCAGTGAATGTGTGCAGAGAGCCAGCAGTGCAGTGAGAGAGGAGAGCCCAAAGGGAAGCAGTGAATGGTTACAGAGAGCCAGCAGTGCAGGGAGAGAGGAGAGCCCAAAGGGAAGCAGTGAATGTGTGCAGAGAGCCAGCAGTGCAGTGAGAGAGGAGAGCCCAAAGGGAAGCAGTGAATGGTTACAGAGAGCCAGCAGTGCAGGGAGAGAGGAGAGCCCAAAGGGAAGCAGTGAATGGTTACAGAGAGCCAGCAGTGCAGTGAGAGAGGAGAGCCCCAATGGAAGCAGTGAATGGTTACAGAGAGCCAGCAGTGCAGTGAGAGAGGAGAGCCCAAAGGGAAGCAGTGAATGGTTACAGAGAGCCAGCAGTGCAGTGAGAGAGGAGAGCCCCAATGGAGGCAGTGAATGGTTACAGAGAGCCAGCAGTGCAGTGAGAGAGGAGAGCCCAAAGGGAAGCAGTGAATGGTTACAGAGAGCCAGCAGTGCAGGGAGAGAGGAGAGCCCCAATGGAAGCAGTGAATGGTTACAGAGAGCCAGCAGTGCAGTGAGAGAGGAGAGCCCAAAGGGAAGCAGTGAATGTGTGCAGAGAGCCAGCAGTGCAGTGAGAGAGGAGAGCCCAAAGGGAAGCAGTGAATGGTTACAGGGAGCCAGCAGTGCAGTGAGAGAGGAGAGCCCCAATGGAGGCAGTGAATGGTTACAGAGAGCCAGCAGTGCAGTGAGAGAGGAGAGCCCAAAGGGAAGCAGTGAATGGTTACAGAGAGCCAGCAGTGCAGGGAGAGAGGAGAGCCCCAATGGAAGCAGTGAATGGTTACAGAGAGCCAGCAGTGCAGGGACAAAGGAGAGCCCCAATGGAAGCAGTGAATGTGTGCAGAGAGCCAGCAGTGCAGTGAGAGAGGAGAGCCCAAAGGGAAGCAGTGAATGTGTGCAGAGAGCCAGCAGTGCAGTGAGAGAGGAGAGCCCCAATGGAAGCAGTGAATGTGTGCAGAGAGCCAGCAGTGCAGTGAGAGAGGAGAGCCCAAATGGAAGCAGTGAATGGTTACAGAGAGCCAGCAGTGCAGTGAGAGAGGAGAGCCCCAATGGAAGCAGTGAATGTGTGCAGAGAGCCAGCAGTGCAGTGAGAGAGGAGAGCCCAAATGGAAGCAGTGAATGGTTACAGAGAGCCAGCAGTGCAGTGACAGAGGAGAGCCCAAAGGGAAGCAGTGATTGGTTACAGAGAGCCAGCAGTGCAGTGAGAGAGGAGAGCCCCAATGGAAGCAGTGAATGGTTACAGAGAGCCAGCAGTGCAGGGACAAAGGAGAGCCCCAATGGAAGCAGTGAATGTGTGCAGAGAGCCAGCAGTGCAGTGAGAGAGGAGAGCCCCAATGGAAGCAGTGGATGGTTACAGAGAGCCAGCAGTGCAGTGAGAGAGGAGAGCCCCAAGGGAAGCAGTGAATGGTTACAGAGAGCCAGCAGTGCAGTGAGAGAGGAGAGCCCAAAGGGAAGCAGTGAATGGTTACAGAGAGCCAGCAGTGCAGTGAGAGATGAGAGCCCAAAGGGAAGCAGTGAATGGTTACAGAGAGCCAGCAGTGCAGTGAGAGAGGAGAGCCCAAAGGGAAGCAGTGAATGTGTGCAGAGAGCCAGCAGTGCAGTGAGAGAGGAGAGCCCAAAGGGAAGCAGTGAATGGTTACAGAGAGCCAGCAGTGCAGTGAGAGAGGAGAGCCCAAAGGGAAGCAGTGAATGTGTGCAGAGAGCCAGCAGTGCAGTGAGAGAGGAGAGCCCAAAGGGAAGCAGTGAATGGTTACAGAGAGCCAGCAGTGCAGTGAGAGAGGAGAGCCCAAAGGGAAGCAGTGAATGGTTACAGAGAGCCAGCAGTGCAGTGAGAGAGGAGAGCCCAAAGGGAAGCAGTGAATGGTTACAGAGAGCCAGCAGTGCAGTGAGAGAGGAGAGCCCCAATGGAAGCAGTGAATGTGTGCAGAGAGCCAGCAGTGCAGGGAGAGAGGAGAGCCCAAAGGGAAGCAGTGAATGTGTGCAGAGAGCCAGCAGTGCAGGGAGAGAGGAGAGCCCCAATGGAGGCAGTGAATGTGTGCAGAGAGCCAGCAGTGCAGTGACAGAGGAGAGCCCAAAGGGAAGCAGTGAATGTGTGCAGAGAGCCAGCAGTGCAGTGAGAGAGGAGAGCCCAAAGGGAAGCAGTGAATGGTTACAGAGAGCCAGCAGTGCAGTGAGAGAGGAGAGCCCAAAGGGAAGCAGTGAATGGTTACAGAGAGCCAGCAGTGCAGGGAGAGAGGAGAGCCCAAAGGGAAGCAGTGAATGTGTGCAGAGAGCCAGCAGTGCAGTGAGAGAGGAGAGCCCAAAGGGAAGCAGTGAATGGTTACAGAGAGCCAGCAGTGCAGTGAGAGAGGAGAGCCCAAAGGGAAGCAGTGAATGTGTGCAGAGAGCCAGCAGTGCAGTGAGAGAGGAGAGCCCCAATGGAAGCAGTGAATGGTTACAGAGAGCCAGCAGTGCAGTGAGAGAGGAGAGCCCAAAGGGAAGCAGTGAATGGTTACAGAGAGCCAGCAGTGCAGTGAGAGAGGAGAGCCCAAAGGGAAGCAGTGAATGTGTGCAGAGAGCCAGCAGTGCAGTGAGAGAGGAGAGCCCAAAGGGAAGCAGTGAATGTGTGCAGAGAGCCAGCAGTGCAGTGAGAGAGGAGAGCCCAAAGGGAAGCAGTGAATGGTTACAGAGAGCCTGCAGTGCAGTGAGGGAGGAGAGCCCAAAGGGAAGCAGTGAATGTGTGCAGAGAGCCAGCAGTGCAGTGAGAGAGGAGAGCCCAAAGGGAAGCAGTGAATGGTTACAGAGAGCCAGCAGTGCAGTGAGAGAGGAGAGCCCAAAGGGAAGCAGTGAATGGTTACAGAGAGCCAGCAGTGCAGTGAGAGAGGAGAGCCCAAAGGGAAGCAGTGAATGGTTACAGAGAGCCAGCAGTGCAGGGAGAGAGGAGAGCCCAAAGGGAAGCAGTGAATGGTTACAGAGAGCCAGCAGTGCAGTGAGAGAGGAGAGCCCAAAGGGAAGCAGTGAATGGTTACAGAGAGCCAGCAGTGCAGTGAGGGAGGAGAGCCCAAAGGGAAGCAGTGAATGGTTACAGAGAGCCAGCAGTGCAGGGAGAGAGGAGAGCCCCAAGGGAAGCAGTGAATGGTTACAGAGAGCCAGCAGTGCAGTGAGGGAGGAGAGCCCAAAGGGAAGCAGTGAGTGTGTGCAGAGAGCCAGCAGTGCAGGGAGAGAGGAGAGCCCCAATGGAAGCAGTGAATGGTTACAGAGAGCCAGCAGTGCAGTGAGAGAGGAGAGCCCCAATGGAAGCAGTGAATGTGTGCAGAGAGCCAGCAGTGCAGTGAGAGAGGAGAGCCCCAATGGAAGCAGTGAATGGTTACAGAGAGCCAGCAGTGCAGTGAGAGAGGAGAGCCCCAATGGAAGCAGTGAATGGTTACAGAGAGCCAGCAGTGCAGTGAGAGAGGAGAGCCCAAAGGGAAGCAGTGAATGGTTACAGAGAGCCAGCAGTGCAGGGAGAGAGGAGAGCCCAAAGGGAAGCAGTGAATGTGTGCAGAGAGCCAGCAGTGCAGTGAGAGAGGAGAGCCCAAAGGGAAGCAGTGAATGGTTACAGAGAGCCAGCAGTGCAGTGAGAGAGGAGAGCCCAAAGGGAAGCAGTGAATGGTTACAGAGAGCCAGCAGTGCAGGGAGAGAGGAGAGCCCAAAGGGAAGCAGTGAATGTGTGCAGAGAGCCAGCAGTGCAGTGAGAGAGGAGAGCCCAAAGGGAAGCAGTGAATGGTTACAGAGAGCCAGCAGTGCAGTGAGAGAGGAGAGCCCAAAGGGAAGCAGTGAATGTGTGCAGAGAGCCAGCAGTGCAGTGAGAGAGGAGAGCCCCAATGGAAGCAGTGAATGGTTACAGAGAGCCAGCAGTGCAGTGAGAGAGGAGAGCCCAAAGGGAAGCAGTGAATGGTTACAGAGAGCCAGCAGTGCAGTGAGAGAGGAGAGCCCAAAGGGAAGCAGTGAATGTGTGCAGAGAGCCAGCAGTGCAGTGAGAGAGGAGAGCCCAAAGGGAAGCAGTGAATGTGTGCAGAGAGCCAGCAGTGCAGTGAGAGAGGAGAGCCCAAAGGGAAGCAGTGAATGGTTACAGAGAGCCTGCAGTGCAGTGAGGGAGGAGAGCCCAAAGGGAAGCAGTGAATGTGTGCAGAGAGCCAGCAGTGCAGTGAGAGAGGAGAGCCCAAAGGGAAGCAGTGAATGGTTACAGAGAGCCAGCAGTGCAGTGAGAGAGGAGAGCCCAAAGGGAAGCAGTGAATGGTTACAGAGAGCCAGCAGTGCAGTGAGAGAGGAGAGCCCAAAGGGAAGCAGTGAATGGTTACAGAGAGCCAGCAGTGCAGGGAGAGAGGAGAGCCCAAAGGGAAGCAGTGAATGGTTACAGAGAGCCAGCAGTGCAGTGAGAGAGGAGAGCCCAAAGGGAAGCAGTGAATGGTTACAGAGAGCCAGCAGTGCAGTGAGGGAGGAGAGCCCAAAGGGAAGCAGTGAATGGTTACAGAGAGCCAGCAGTGCAGGGAGAGAGGAGAGCCCCAAGGGAAGCAGTGAATGGTTACAGAGAGCCAGCAGTGCAGTGAGGGAGGAGAGCCCAAAGGGAAGCAGTGAGTGTGTGCAGAGAGCCAGCAGTGCAGGGAGAGAGGAGAGCCCCAATGGAAGCAGTGAATGGTTACAGAGAGCCAGCAGTGCAGTGAGAGAGGAGAGCCCCAATGGAAGCAGTGAATGTGTGCAGAGAGCCAGCAGTGCAGTGAGAGAGGAGAGCCCCAATGGAAGCAGTGAATGGTTACAGAGAGCCAGCAGTGCAGTGAGAGAGGAGAGCCCCAATGGAAGCAGTGAATGGTTACAGAGAGCCAGCAGTGCAGTGAGAGAGGAGAGCCCAAAGGGAAGCAGTGAATGGTTACAGAGAGCCAGCAGTGCAGGGAGAGAGGAGAGCCCAAAGGGAAGCAGTGAATGGTTACAGAGAGCCAGCAGTGCAGGGAGAGAGGAGAGCCCAAAGGGAAGCAGTGAATGGTTACAGAGATCCAGCAGTGCAGTGAGAGAGGAGAGCCCCAATGGAAGCAGTGAATGGTTACAGAGAGCCAGCAGTGCAGTGAGAGAGGAGAGCCCAAAGGGAAGCAGTGAATGGTTACAGAGAGCCAGCAGTGCAGGGAGAGAGGAGAGCCCAAAGGGAAGCAGTGAATGTGTGCAGAGAGCCAGCAGTGCAGTGAGAGAGGAGAGCCCAAAGGGAAGCAGTGAATGGTTACAGAGAGCCAGCAGTGCAGTGAGAGAGGAGAGCCCAAAGGGAAGCAGTGAATGTGTGCAGAGAGCCAGCAGTGCAGTGAGAGAGGAGAGCCCCAATGGAAGCAGTGAATGGTTACAGAGAGCCAGCAGTGCAGTGAGGGAGGAGAGCCCAAAGGGAAGCAGTGAGTGTGTGCAGAGAGCCAGCAGTGCAGGGAGAGAGGAGAGCCCCAATGGAAGCAGTGAATGGTTACAGAGAGCCAGCAGTGCAGTGAGAGAGGAGAGCCCCAATGGAAGCAGTGAATGGTTACAGAGAGCCAGCAGTGCAGTGAGAGAGGAGAGCCCCAATGGAAGCAGTGAATGGTTACAGAGAGCCAGCAGTGCAGTGAGAGAGGAGAGCCCAAAGGGAAGCAGTGAATGTGTGCAGAGAGCCAGCAGTGCAGTGAGAGAGGAGAGCCCCAATGGAAGCAGTGAATGGTTACAGAGAGCCAGCAGTGCAGTGAGAGAGGAGAGCCCAAAGGGAAGCAGTGAATGGTTACAGAGAGCCAGCAGTGCAGTGAGGGAGGAGAGCCCAAAGGGAAGCAGTGAATGTGTGCAGAGAGCCAGCAGTGCAGTGAGAGAGGAGAGCCCCAATGGAAGCAGTGAATGGTTACAGAGAGCCAGCAGTGCAGTGAGAGAGGAGAGCCCCAATGGAAGCAGTGAATGGTTACAGAGAGCCAGCAGTGCAGTGAGAGAGGAGAGCCCAAAGGGAAGCAGTGAATGGTTACAGAGAGCCAGCAGTGCAGTGAGAGAGGAGAGCCCAAAGGGAAGCAGTGAATGGTTACAGAGAGCCAGCAGTGCAGTGAGAGAGGAGAGCCCAAAGGGAAGCAGTGAGTGTGTGCAGAGAGCCAGCAGTGCAGTGAGAGAGGAGAGCCCAAAGGGAAGCAGTGAATGGTTACAGAGAGCCAGCAGTGCAGTGAGAGAGGAGAGCCCCAAGGGAAGCAGTGAATGGTTACAGAGAGCCAGCAGTGCAGTGAGGGAGGAGAGCCCAAAGGGAAGCAGTGAGTGTGTGCAGAGAGCCAGCAGTGCAGTGAGAGAGGAGAGCCCCAATGGAAGCAGTGAATGGTTACAGAGAGCCAGCAGTGCAGTGAGAGAGGAGAGCCCAAAGGGAAGCAGTGAATGGTTACAGAGAGCCAGCAGTGCAGGGAGAGAGGAGAGCCCCAATGGAAGCAGTGAATGGTTACAGAGAGCCAGCAGTGCAGTGAGAGAGGAGAGCCCCAATGGAAGCAGTGAATGGTTACAGAGAGCCAGCAGTGCAGTGAGAGAGGAGAGCCCCAATGGAAGCAGTGAATGGTTACAGAGAGCCAGCAGTGCAGGGAGAGAGGAGAGCCCAAAGGGAAGCAGTGAATGTGTGCAGAGAGCCAGCAGTGCAGGGAGAGAGGAGAGCCCCAATGGAAGCAGTGAATGGTTACAGAGAGCCAGCAGTGCAGTGAGAGAGGAGAGCCCAAAGGGAAGCAGTGAATGGTTACAGAGAGCCAGCAGTGCAGGGAGAGAGGAGAGCCCAAAGGGAAGCAGTGAATGGTTACAGAGAGCCAGCAGTGCAGTGAGAGAGGAGAGCCCCAATGGAAGCAGTGAATGGTTACAGAGAGCCAGCAGTGCAGTGAGAGAGGAGAGCCCCAATGGAAGCAGTGAATGTGTGCAGAGAGCCAGCAGTGCAGTGAGAGAGGAGAGCCCAAAGGGAAGCAGTGAATGTGTGCAGAGAGCCAGCAGTGCAGTGAGAGAGGAGAGCCCAAAGGGAAGCAGTGAATGTGTGCAGAGAGCTAGCAGTGCAGTGAGAGAGGAGAGCCCCAATGGAAGCAGTGAATGGTTACAGAGAGCCAGCAGTGCAGTGAGAGAGGAGAGCCCCAATGGAAGCAGTGAATGTGTGCAGAGCCAGCAGTGCAGTGAGAGAGGAGAGCCCAAAGGGAAGCAGTGAATGTGTGCAGAGAGCCAGCAGTGCAGGGAGAGAGGAGAGCCCAAAGGGAAGCAGTGAATGGTTACAGAGAGCCAGCAGTGCAGTGACAGAGGAGAGCCCAAAGGGAAGCAGTGAATGGTTACAGAGAGCCAGCAGTGCAGGGAGAGAGGAGAGCCCCAAGGGAAGCAGTGAATGGTTACAGAGAGCCAGCAGTGCAGTGAGAGAGGAGAGCCCCAATGGAAGCAGTGAATGTGTGCAGAGAGCCAGCAGTGCAGTGAGAGAGGAGAGCCCAAAGGGAAGCAGTGAATGTGTGCAGAGAGCCAGCAGTGCAGTGAGAGAGGAGAGCCCAAAGGGAAGCAGTGAATGGTTACAGAGAGCCAGCAGTGCAGTGAGAGAGGAGAGCCCAAAGGGAAGCAGTGAATGGTTACAGAGAGCCAGCAGTGCAGGGAGAGAGGAGAGCCCCAAGGGAAGCAGTGAATGGTTACAGAGAGCCAGCAGTGCAGTGAGAGAGGAGAGCCCCAATGGAAGCAGTGATTGGTTACAGAGAGCCAGCAGTGCAGTGAGAGAGGAGAGCCCAAAGGGAAGCAGTGAATGGTTACAGAGAGCCAGCAGTGCAGGGAGAGAGGAGAGCCCAAAGGGAAGCAGTGAATGGTTACAGAGAGCCAGCAGTGCAGTGAGAGAGGAGAGCCCAAAGGGAAGCAGTGAATGGTTACAGAGAGCCAGCAGTGCAGTGAGGGAGGAGAGCCCAAAGGGAAGCAGTGAATGGTTACAGAGAGCCAGCAGTGCAGGGAGAGAGGAGAGCCCCAAGGGAAGCAGTGAATGGTTACAGAGAGCCAGCAGTGCAGTGAGGGAGGAGAGCCCAAAGGGAAGCAGTGAGTGTGTGCAGAGAGCCAGCAGTGCAGGGAGAGAGGAGAGCCCCAATGGAAGCAGTGAATGGTTACAGAGAGCCAGCAGTGCAGTGAGAGAGGAGAGCCCCAATGGAAGCAGTGAATGTGTGCAGAGAGCCAGCAGTGCAGTGAGAGAGGAGAGCCCCAATGGAAGCAGTGAATGGTTACAGAGAGCCAGCAGTGCAGTGAGAGAGGAGAGCCCCAATGGAAGCAGTGAATGGTTACAGAGAGCCAGCAGTGCAGTGAGAGAGGAGAGCCCAAAGGGAAGCAGTGAATGGTTACAGAGAGCCAGCAGTGCAGGGAGAGAGGAGAGCCCAAAGGGAAGCAGTGAATGGTTACAGAGAGCCAGCAGTGCAGGGAGAGAGGAGAGCCCAAAGGGAAGCAGTGAATGGTTACAGAGATCCAGCAGTGCAGTGAGAGAGGAGAGCCCCAATGGAAGCAGTGAATGGTTACAGAGAGCCAGCAGTGCAGTGAGAGAGGAGAGCCCAAAGGGAAGCAGTGAATGGTTACAGAGAGCCAGCAGTGCAGGGAGAGAGGAGAGCCCAAAGGGAAGCAGTGAATGTGTGCAGAGAGCCAGCAGTGCAGTGAGAGAGGAGAGCCCAAAGGGAAGCAGTGAATGGTTACAGAGAGCCAGCAGTGCAGTGAGAGAGGAGAGCCCAAAGGGAAGCAGTGAATGTGTGCAGAGAGCCAGCAGTGCAGTGAGAGAGGAGAGCCCCAATGGAAGCAGTGAATGGTTACAGAGAGCCAGCAGTGCAGTGAGAGAGGAGAGCCCAAAGGGAAGCAGTGAATGGTTACAGAGAGCCAGCAGTGCAGTGAGGGAGGAGAGCCCAAAGGGAAGCAGTGAGTGTGTGCAGAGAGCCAGCAGTGCAGGGAGAGAGGAGAGCCCCAATGGAAGCAGTGAATGGTTACAGAGAGCCAGCAGTGCAGTGAGAGAGGAGAGCCCCAATGGAAGCAGTGAATGGTTACAGAGAGCCAGCAGTGCAGTGAGAGAGGAGAGCCCCAATGGAAGCAGTGAATGGTTACAGAGAGCCAGCAGTGCAGTGAGAGAGGAGAGCCCAAAGGGAAGCAGTGAATGTGTGCAGAGAGCCAGCAGTGCAGTGAGAGAGGAGAGCCCCAATGGAAGCAGTGAATGGTTACAGAGAGCCAGCAGTGCAGTGAGAGAGGAGAGCCCAAAGGGAAGCAGTGAATGGTTACAGAGAGCCAGCAGTGCAGTGAGGGAGGAGAGCCCAAAGGGAAGCAGTGAGTGTGTGCAGAGAGCCAGCAGTGCAGGGAGAGAGGAGAGCCCCAATGGAAGCAGTGAATGGTTACAGAGAGCCAGCAGTGCAGTGAGAGAGGAGAGCCCCAATGGAAGCAGTGAATGGTTACAGAGAGCCAGCAGTGCAGTGAGAGAGGAGAGCCCAAAGGGAAGCAGTGAATGGTTACAGAGAGCCAGCAGTGCAGTGAGAGAGGAGAGCCCAAAGGGAAGCAGTGAATGGTTACAGAGAGCCAGCAGTGCAGTGAGAGAGGAGAGCCCAAAGGGAAGCAGTGAGTGTGTGCAGAGAGCCAGCAGTGCAGTGAGAGAGGAGAGCCCAAAGGGAAGCAGTGAATGGTTACAGAGAGCCAGCAGTGCAGTGAGAGAGGAGAGCCCCAAGGGAAGCAGTGAATGGTTACAGAGAGCCAGCAGTGCAGTGAGGGAGGAGAGCCCAAAGGGAAGCAGTGAGTGTGTGCAGAGAGCCAGCAGTGCAGTGAGAGAGGAGAGCCCCAATGGAAGCAGTGAATGGTTACAGAGAGCCAGCAGTGCAGTGAGAGAGGAGAGCCCAAAGGGAAGCAGTGAATGGTTACAGAGAGCCAGCAGTGCAGGGAGAGAGGAGAGCCCCAATGGAAGCAGTGAATGGTTACAGAGAGCCAGCAGTGCAGTGAGAGAGGAGAGCCCCAATGGAAGCAGTGAATGGTTACAGAGAGCCAGCAGTGCAGTGAGAGAGGAGAGCCCCAATGGAAGCAGTGAATGGTTACAGAGAGCCAGCAGTGCAGGGAGAGAGGAGAGCCCAAAGGGAAGCAGTGAATGTGTGCAGAGAGCCAGCAGTGCAGGGAGAGAGGAGAGCCCCAATGGAAGCAGTGAATGGTTACAGAGAGCCAGCAGTGCAGTGAGAGAGGAGAGCCCAAAGGGAAGCAGTGAATGGTTACAGAGAGCCAGCAGTGCAGGGAGAGAGGAGAGCCCAAAGGGAAGCAGTGAATGGTTACAGAGAGCCAGCAGTGCAGTGAGAGAGGAGAGCCCCAATGGAAGCAGTGAATGGTTACAGAGAGCCAGCAGTGCAGTGAGAGAGGAGAGCCCCAATGGAAGCAGTGAATGTGTGCAGAGAGCCAGCAGTGCAGTGAGAGAGGAGAGCCCAAAGGGAAGCAGTGAATGTGTGCAGAGAGCCAGCAGTGCAGTGAGAGAGGAGAGCCCAAAGGGAAGCAGTGAATGTGTGCAGAGAGCTAGCAGTGCAGTGAGAGAGGAGAGCCCCAATGGAAGCAGTGAATGGTTACAGAGAGCCAGCAGTGCAGTGAGAGAGGAGAGCCCCAATGGAAGCAGTGAATGTGTGCAGAGCCAGCAGTGCAGTGAGAGAGGAGAGCCCAAAGGGAAGCAGTGAATGTGTGCAGAGAGCCAGCAGTGCAGGGAGAGAGGAGAGCCCAAAGGGAAGCAGTGAATGGTTACAGAGAGCCAGCAGTGCAGTGACAGAGGAGAGCCCAAAGGGAAGCAGTGAATGGTTACAGAGAGCCAGCAGTGCAGGGAGAGAGGAGAGCCCCAAGGGAAGCAGTGAATGGTTACAGAGAGCCAGCAGTGCAGGGAGAGAGGAGAGCCCCAAGGGAAGCAGTGAATGGTTACAGAGAGCCAGCAGTGCAGTGAGAGAGGAGAGCCCCAATGGAAGCAGTGAATGTGTGCAGAGAGCCAGCAGTGCAGTGAGAGAGGAGAGCCCAAAGGGAAGCAGTGAATGTGTGCAGAGAGCCAGCAGTGCAGTGAGAGAGGAGAGCCCAAAGGGAAGCAGTGAATGGTTACAGAGAGCCAGCAGTGCAGTGAGAGAGGAGAGCCCAAAGGGAAGCAGTGAATGGTTACAGAGAGCCAGCAGTGCAGTGAGAGAGGAGAGCCCAAAGGGAAGCAGTGAATGGTTACAGAGAGCCAGCAGTGCAGGGAGAGAGGAGAGCCCCAAGGGAAGCAGTGAATGGTTACAGAGAGCCAGCAGTGCAGTGAGAGAGGAGAGCCCCAATGGAAGCAGTGATTGGTTACAGAGAGCCAGCAGTGCAGTGAGAGAGGAGAGCCCAAAGGGAAGCAGTGAATGGTTACAGAGAGCCAGCAGTGCAGGGAGAGAGGAGAGCCCAAAGGGAAGCAGTGAATGGTTACAGAGAGCCAGCAGTGCAGGGAGAGAGGAGAGCCCAAAGGGAAGCAGTGAATGTGTGCAGAGCCAGCAGTGCAGAGACTAGGAGAGCCCAAAGCAGACCCAGCAATGTCCCATTCCCCACCTGAGGCTACACCAAGCCCCCCAGGGCTCCTTCTTCCCCCCCTCTGCTGGGCCAGTCTGAGCTGGCCACGTCTGAGACTGCCCATCCCCTTGGCCTTGGGCCCAGCCAGGCCCAGGCTGGGAGATATCTCCCCCAGGTACCAGGGAAGGAAAGAGCAAGTGCCAGACCCTGTGCTGGATCTTATAGTGGCACAGGAATTATGGGATGGAATACCTGTGTTCCTGGACCCCTGGCCACAGGAAGCACTCCCATAGCAGAGGGCTCCCAGCCCAAAGTGCCACATGAGGCCATCAGTCCAGGGGCTCTCATCACAGCCTTTGGTGCCCTGGCTCAGGACTGGGCTGGGGACAGCTCTCTGCCAGCAGCAGCAGCCTGGCATGCACCAAGGAAAGCTGCTTTTTGTCTCCTGCCTTGTGGAGCCACTGGGAGCATTCCCAGCCTGGCTGGGGAGCTTTGCATCTTAAAATGAAATTCCAAGGGGAGGTAAAAGCAGGAGGAGGCTGTGAGAGGGATGTGAAGGCAAGTTGGGACCTCTGATTGATCTGCCATATGGGAAAGAGGGAAGCAGCTGGCTCCAGAGGGATTCCTTTCCCACTCCCAAAGGGAAAATTTGCAAGCCTGATGGCAGGATATAGCCAGGAACGAGGCAGATTTAGGGCAGCAGAGGGGTTTGGTGAGTGTGCTCTGGCACTGCTCTGCTGCTGAGGCTTCCCTGTGGGAGGAGAAATCTTGGCTTGCTCCCACACACACCACAGAATCCCAGAGCCCAGCATGGTGTGGGTGGGAAGGGACCTCTGGAGCTCCTGCAGCCCAGCCCCTGCCCCAGCAGGGCACCCCCAGCAGCTTGCCCAGGGGCACAGTGCCCAGGGGGGGTTGGAAGCTCTCCACACCAGGACACTCCACAACCTCTCTGGGCAGCCTGCTCCAGGCCTCCAGCACCCTCCCAACAAACAACTTTCTCCTCCTCTTCCCCTCCAACCTCCTGGCCTCCACTCTCTGCCCACTGCCCCTTGGCCTGGCCCTGGCCACCACTCAGCAGAGCCTGGCCCCAGCCTCTTGCCCTCCAGGGGCCCTTCAGCTCTTGCTGAGCATTGCTGAGCATTGCTCTGGGGCTGCTCTTCTGCAGGCTCTCAGCCCCAGGCCTCTCAGCCTTTGCTCCTGCCAGAGCTGCTCCAGGCCCCTCAGCAGCTTCCCAGCCTCCCCTGCACTCTCTCCAGCACTTCTCTTGGACAGAATTGACTCAGAGGAGAATCTCTTTCAACCATCTCCCTGTGCTTCTGCAGTCAGGTTAGGTCTGCTGGTGCCAGCCCAATGTCTGCAAGCCCACCAAGAGCAGGTTTCTGTCACTGCAGTTCCTCAGGCAGGGTTGGAGATGTGCATGAGCCTGTGGGGCTTTGACCTGCACAGCAGACACCACAGAAAGTTGTTATTGAAGGTCAGGTTGGCCAAGGCTCTGAGTGACCTGCCCTGGATCTGTGACCTGCCCTGGATCCTGCTCTGGATCTGAGTGACCTGCCCTGGATCTGAGTAACCTGCCCTGGATCTGAGTGACCTGATGTAGCTGAAGATCACAGAGTCACAGAGTGGTTTTGGTTGGAAGAGACCCTTAAGATCACAGACTCCAACCCTTACCCCAGCACTGCCAGGGCACCACCAACCCATGGCCCTCAGCACCATATCTACACAGCTTTTCAATCCTTCCAGGGATGGAGACTCCACCTCTGCCCTGGGCAGCCTGGGCCAGGCCTGGACAACCCTTTCCATGAAGAAATTCTTCCTCATGGCCAACCTGAACCTCCCCTGGGGCAACCTGAGGCCATTGCCTCTTCTCCTGTCCCTTGTTCCCTGGGAGCAGAGCCCAAGCCCCACCTGGCTCCAGCCTCCTTGCAGGGAGCTGCAGAGAGCAAGGAGGTCTCCCTCAGCCTCCTCTCCTCCAGCCTCACCACCCCCAGCTCCCTCAGCTGCTCCTCCCCAGCCCTCTTCTCCACACCCTTCCCCAGCTTCCTTGCCCTTCCCTGGCCCTGCTGCAGCCTCTCCAGCTCCTGCTGGCAGCCAGGAGCCCAGAGCTGAAGGCAGCACTCCAGGGCTGGCCTCAGCAGTGCCCAGCCCAGGGTACTGCTGTCCCTTCTCACTGCAGGGGACAGGACTAGATGGCCTTCAGAGGTCCCTCCTAACCCAAACCATTCCATGACTCCACAGTTATCAGTTCCTGCAGTGTTGCTCACGAGGTGCCTGAGCTCAGGGGTGGCTGCAAGAAGTCTTTGCCTGATTTGTGGTGGGACCTTTGCTGGAGCCATTGGCAGACATCTGTGCTGAGGTTGCCTTGGGGGTTGTGCTGGACTCGGTCTGAGCTTGCCCTTTGCAGTCCTTGCCCTGGCTGAGGCCTACAGATGTCAGTTTGGGGTGCAAAAACAATTGGCATGGTTAAATTCTTGCTGATCCAGGCTGTTCCTGAGCATGTTCCTGAGCAAGCTCCTGATCCAGGCTGTTCCTGAGCATGCTCCTGATCCAGGCTGTTCCTGAGCATGTTCCTGATCCAGGCTGTCCCTGAGCATGCTCCTGATCCAGATTGTTCCTGAGCAAGCTCCTGATCCAGATTGTTCCTGAGCATGCTCCTGATCCAGGCTGTTCCTGAGCATGTTCCTGATCCAGGCTGTCCCTGAGCATGCTCCTGATCCAGATTGTTCCTGAGCATGCTCCTGATCCAGATTGTTCCTGAGCATGCTCCTGATCCAGATTGTTCCTGAGCATGCTCCTGATCCAGGCTGTTCCTGAGCATGCTCCTGATCCAGGCTGTCCCTGAACATGTTCCTGATCCAGACTGTCCCTGAGCATGTTCCTGATCCAGGCTGTCCTTGAGCAAGCTCCTGATCCAGATTGTTCCTGAGCATGTTCCTGATCCAGATTGTTCCTGAGCATGCTCCTGATCCAGACTGTTCCTGAACATGTTCCTGAGCATGCTCCTGATCCAGACTGTTCCTGAGCAAGCTCCTGATCCAGACTGTCCCTGAGCATGTTCCTGATCCAGGCTGTCCCTGAACATGTTCCTGATCCAGGCTGTTCCTGAGCATGCTCCTGATCCAGGCTGTTCCTGAGCATGCTCCTGATCCAGACTGTCCCTGAACATGTTCCTGAGCATGCTCCTGATCCAGACTGTTCCTGAGCAAGCTCCTGATCCAGGCTGTCCCTGAGCATGTTCCTGATCCAGGCTGTCCCTGAACATGTTCCTGATCCAGGCTGTTCCTGAGCATGCTCCTGATCCAGATTGTCCCTGAGCAAGCTCCTTCTCAGCTGCCCACCCTTGAAGCAGCAGCAGGAGCTCTGCCATTGCCTTTCTGGTGGGACAGAGACATCTCAGGATCAGCTCTCTCCCATTTTCCCAGCCCCTGGTTCATGTCAGACCCAGACTGAGGCCTCTCCTCCCTGCCCTCCTCTCCCAAACTCAGCAGCTTTATTTTCTGTCCTCTGCTTTGTCCTCCAAGAAGCTGCTCTGAAGCTGGCTGAGAGCCCTGGGGCTGGAACCTTCCTGTTGCAGGGCTGGGGGTGAGATGTGGTGTTAAATGAGGGTGCTTGGTGCTGGAAATGTGACTGCAGTGGAGAAGGAAGAGCACAGCTTTGAGCACAACGTTGAACCATGGCTGTCGCTCGGATGAATGGTAGAAAACCAGCATCCACCCAGACAGAGCTGCTGCATCAGCACGCAGGGGTCCAGGCTGCCAGCTGCAGAGAGTGCTTCAGCCTGGCCCTTGGAATAGAGGGGGAAGGAGAGAACAGCTGGGGTCAGAGTGGCTGAGAGCTCCCAAACAGAGAGGGACCTGGGGGTGCTGATCGACAGCCGCCTGAATATGAGCCAGCAGTGTGCCCAGGTGGCCAGGAGGGCCAATGGCATCCTGGCCTGCATTAGGAATAGTGTGGCCAGCAGGAGCAGGGAGGTCATAGTGCCCCTGGACTCTGCTTTGGTTAGGCCACACCTTGAATCCTGTGTCCAGTTCTGGGCTCCTCAGTTTAAGAAGGACATCAAAACACTTGAAGGTGTCCAGAGAAGGGCAACAAGGCTGGGGAGAGGCCTTGAGCACAGCCCTGTGAGGAGAGGCTGAGGGAGCTGGGGTTGCTTAGCCTGGAGAAGAGGAGGCTCAGGGGTGACCTCATTGCCCTCTACAACTACCTGAAGGGTGGTTGTAGCCAGGAAGGGGTTGGCCTCTTCTCCCAGGCAACCAGCATCAGAACAAGGGGACACAGTCTCAAGCTGCGCCAGGGGAGGTTCAGACTCGAGGTGAGGAGGAAGTTCTTCACCGAGCGAGTCGTTCGTCATTGGAACGGGTTGCCCAGGGAGGTGGTTGAGTCATCGACCCTGGAGGCGTTCAAGGGGAGATTGGACGTGGCACTTGGTGCCATGGTCTGGTCATGGGGTCTGTGTTGATAGGTTGGACTCGATGATCCTCGAGGTCCTTTCCAACCTAAGGGATACTGTGAGACTGTGATACTGTCAGGTGTGAGCAGGTGAACTTCCTCCTCAGCCTGGTGGCAGAGCTGAAGGATGAAGTGGCTGAGCTGAAGGAGGCGGTGTCTAGGCTGAGGTCAACAAGGGAAAGCCAAAGGGAGTTAGATTTGTGGGAGAAGGCTCTGCAGATCTCCCCTGCTGAGGGAAGGGTCCCTGGAAACAGGGAGGGATGGTGTGGTGGGTTTGAGAGAGAAGGCTCAGCCTCCTCTCCCCCACAGAAAGGAAGAGAGAAACCACAGCTAGCCCAGGGGAGGAGCAAAAGGGAAATGCTGCATTTACAAGCACTGTGTAGGGAGTGCAGGAGGTGTACACAATTTGCAGTATTTACAATGTATACACAGAAATGTACAGCAAGGTGAAAAACAACCCAAAAACAATAATACAGGAACAAAATTCCCCCCCCTCTGGAGGAGGGTTCCCCCCTGTACCCCTTTCTCTCCCCTTTTTCCCCAAAGAGGGTTAGAAAGAGAGAAAAAGAGCAATTGTTAATAAAGCAGAGTATGTTAGCAGGCCTTAGCTGTCCAAGGTCAGTCTGGCAGGGAGCCCAGAGGCAGAGAGCTGGAAAGGGAGAAGGGAAGGAGCGAACTGAGGAAAGTCCCAGCTGCACCTAAGCTTAAAACTGCCTTTTTACCAATCCACCAGTGAAATTAGCTTAGAGTATCTGGTTGTTTTCATCAACATTCCAAAACATTCAGCCAGGGTGTCCCAGTACTGTCCTTTTCTCAAAGGCACAGCCTCAAACGGTCACAGATGGGTACAGGTCCTGCCAGGGGTGGCAGCAGAAATCCATCCCGGCCCTCTCCTCCTCCTCTGCTGCCCTTGCATCATAAATATGAGGCCCTGCAGGCTGAGGGCAGTGGGGATGAGAGGGCTGAGGAGCAGCCATCCGGAGTGCAGCCCAAGGCCAAGCAGTCCCCACCAGCCATAACAACCAGCTCTGGGGGGAGCCTAAGCCCAGGCAGTCCCCACCAGCTGTAACGACCAGCTCCAGAGGGGAGCCTAAGCCCAGGCAGTCCCCACCAGCTATAACAACCAGCTCCAGAGTGCAGCCTAAGCCCAGGCAGTCCCCACCAGCTATAACAACCAGCTCCAGAGGGGAGCCTAAGCCCAGGCAGTCCCCACCAGCTATAACAACCAGCTCCAGAGGGGAGCCTAAGCCCAGGCAGTCCCCACCAGCTATAACAACCAGCTCCAGAGGGGAGCCTAAGCCCAGGCAGTCCCCACCAGCTATAACGACCAGCTCCAGAGGGGAGCCTAAGCCCAGGCAGTCCCCACCAGCTATAACAACCAGCTCCAGAGTGCAGCCTAAGCCCAGGCAGTCCCCACCAGCTATAACGACCAGCTCCAAGGGGAGCCTAAGCCCAGGCAGTCCCCACCAGCTATAACAACCAGCTCCAGAGGGGAGCCTAAGCCCAGGCAGTCCCCACCAGCTATAACGACCAGCTCCAGAGGGGAGCCTAAGCCCAGGCAGTCCCCACCAGCTATAACGACCAGCTCCAGAGGGGAGCCTAAGCCCAGGCAGTCCCCACCAGCTATAACAACCAGCTCCAGAGTGCAGCCTAAGCCCAGGCAGTCCCCACCAGCCATAACAACCAGCTCCAAGGGGAGCCTAAGCCCAGGCAGTCCCCACCAGCTATAACGACCAGCTCCAAGGGGAGCCTAAGCCCAGGCAGTCCCCACCAGCTATAACAACCAGCTCCAGAGGGGAGCCTAAGCCCAGGCAGTCCCCACCAGCTATAACAACCAGCTCCAGAGAGCAGCCTAAGCCCAGGCAGTCCCCACCAGCTATAACAACCAGCTCTGGGCAGGAGCCTAAGCCCAGGCAGTCCCCACCAGCTATAATGACCAGCTCCAAGGGGAGCCTAAGCCCAGGCAGTCCCCACCAGCTATAACAACCAGCTCCAGAGTGCAGCCTAAGCCCAGGCAGTCCCCACCAGCTATAACAACCAGCTCCAGAGTGCAGCCTAAGCCCAGGCAGTCCCCACCAGCTATAACAACCAGCTCCAGAGTGCAGCCTAAGCCCAGGCAGTCCCCACCAGCTATAACAACCAGCTCCAGAGTGCAGCCTAAGCCCAGGCAGTCCCCACCAGCTATAATGACCAGCTCCAAGGGGAGCCTAAGCCCAGGCAGTCCCCACCAGCTATAACAACCAGCTCCAGAGAGGAGCCTAAGCCCAGGCAGTCCCCACCAGCTATAACAACCAGCTCCAGAGTGCAGCCTAAGCCCAGGCAGTCCCCACCAGCTATAACAACCAGCTCTGGGCAGGAGCCTAAGCCCAGGCAGTCCCCACCAGCTATAATGACCAGCTCCAGAGGGGAGCCTAAGCCCAGGCAGTCCCCACCAGCTATAATGACCAGCTCCAAGGGGAGCCTAAGCCCAGGCAGTCCCCACCAGCCATAACGACCAGCTCCAGAGGGGAGCCTAAGCCCAGGCAGTCCCCACCAGCTATAACGACCAGCTCCAGAGAGGAGCCTAAGCCCAGGCAGTCCCCACCAGCTATAACAACCAGCTCCAGAGGGGAGCCTAAGCCCAGGCAGTCCCCACCAGCTATAACAACCAGCTCCAGAGAGCAGCCTAAGCCCAGGCAGTCCCCACCAGCTATAACAACCAGCTCCAGAGGGGAGCCTAAGCCCAGGCAGTCCCCACCAGCTATAACAACCAGCTCCAGAGGGGAGCCTAAGCCCAGGCAGTCCCCACCAGCTATAACGACCAGCTCCAGAGTGCAGCCTAAGCCCAGGCAGTCCCCACCAGCTATAACGACCAGCTCCAGAGGGGAGCCTAAGCCCAGGCAGTCCCCACCAGCCATAACGACCAGCTCCAGAGGGGAGCCTAAGCCCAGGCAGTCCCCACCAGCTATAACGACCAGCTCCAGAGGGGAGCCTAAGCCCAGGCAGTCCCCACCAGCTATAACGACCAGCTCCAGAGGGGAGCCTAAGCCCAGGCAGTCCCCACCAGCTATAACGACCAGCTCCAGAGGGGAGCCTAAGCCCAGGCAGTCCCCACCAGCTATAACGACCAGCTCCAGAGGGGAGCCTAAGCCCAGGCAGTCCCCACCAGCCATAACAACCAGCTCCAGGAAGGAGCCTAAGCCCAGGCAGTCCCCACCAGCTATAACGACCAGCTCCAGAGGGGAGCCTAAGCCCAGGCAGTCCCCACCAGCTATAACAACCAGCTCCAGAGTGCAGCCTAAGCCCAGGCAGTCCCCACCAGCTATAACGACCAGCTCCAGAGGGGAGCCTAAGCCCAGGCAGTCCCCACCAGCTATAACGACCAGCTCCAGAGGGGAGCCTAAGCCCAGGCAGTCCCCACCAGCCATAACAACCAGCTCCAGGAAGGAGCCTAAGCCCAGGCAGTCCCCACCAGCTATAACGACCAGCTCCAGAGGGGAGCCTAAGCCCAGGCAGTCCCCACCAGCTATAACAACCAGCTCCAGAGTGCAGCCTAAGCCCAGGCAGTCCCCACCAGCCATAACAACCAGCTCCAGAGGGGAGCCTAAGCCCAGGCAGTCCCCACCAGCTATAACGACCAGCTCCACTGAGAAAAGGAGAAGGGTTATAGTTGTTGGGGACTCTCTCCTGGGGGGTACTGAGGGACCCATATGTCGTCCCGACCCATCCCACAGGGAGGTCTGCTCCCTACCTGGTGCCTGGGTTAGGAACATCACAAGGAGACTCCCTAAATTAATCCAGCCCACTGACCATTAGCCTCTGCTGGTGATACAGGCTGGGAGTGATGAGATGGACAAGAGGGGCACCAGGGTGATTAAAAAAGAATTCAAGGCCCTGGGACAATAGATTGATGGGGCAGGAGCTGAAGTGGTGTTCTGCTCAGTCCCCTCAGTGGCAGGGGAGTACACTGAGAGGAATGGGAGAACCCATACCATCAACAATTGGCTCAGGGGATGGTGCCAGCAGCGGAACTTTGGTCTCTTTGATCGTGGGGCAACTTTCACTGCACCCCACCTGCTGGGTCCTGATGGGGTGCAGGTATCTAGAAAGGGTAAGAGAGTCCTGGCACTGGAGTTGGCAGGGCTCATCAGGAGGGCTTTAAACTAGGTCTGAAGGGGGTAGGTGAGGAAATTGGTCCCTCTGCAGAGGAAAGAGCAGGGCACAAGTTAGGGGCAATTGAGAAGTGGGAGCCCAGCTGCAGTGCAGGTACACCAATGCACACAGCATGGGCAATAAGCAGGAGGAGCTGGAGGTCCTGATCCAGCAGGGTGACTATGATGTAGTCACCATCTCAGAAACACGGTGGGACAACAGGCATGATTGGAGTGCTGCACTGGGGGGCTACAGGCTCTGTAGGAGAGACAGGGGAGGGAGAGGAGGAGGAGGGGTGGCTCTGTATATTAGGGAGCCACTCTCTGCCACAGAACTTGAGGTGGAAGATGAGGGATTGAGAGCCTGTGGGTTAAAATCAGAGGGAGGCCTAACAAATCTGACATCCTGGTTGGAGTCTGTTGCAGACCACCCAGCCAGGATGAGGAGGCTGATGAAATACTCTCTAAGCAACTGGAGGCTGTCTCAAGATCATCAGCTCTTGTCCTTGTGGGTGACTTCAACCTGCCAGCTATCTGCTGGGAACTTAACTCAGCAGAGAGGAGGCAGTCCAGAAGGTTCCTGGAGCGCATGGAGGACTGCTTCCTGACACAGCTGTTAAGTGAGCCTAGCAGGGGTCAGGCTCTGCTCGACCTGCTGGTCTCCAACAGAGAAGGGCTGGTGTGAGATGTGATGGTGGGAGGCTGCCTAGGGTGCAGTGATCATGAGAGAGGGAAGTTCAATATGCAGGGAGCTAGGGAGGAGCAGGAACAGAACCTTCCCCTTGGACTGCAGGAGGGCAAACTGCAGCCTGTTTAAGAAACCTATTTGCAAAGTCCCCTGGGCAGCAGCCCTCAGGAACCAAGGGGTCCAGGGGGGTTGGACCTACTTCAAACAGGAGCTCTTGAAAGCACAGGAACTGGCAGTTCCCATGGGCTGAAAGATGAGCCCAGGGGAAGGCTCTGGGCCTGGATGAGCAAGCAGCTCCTGGAGGGTGGAAGGGGAAACAAGAGGCTGTATCACCTTGGGGAGGAGGGGAAGGCTTCTCCAGGGATGTTTAAGGAAGCTGTTAGATTATGTAGGAGAAAAACCAGAGAGGCAAAGGCCCAGCTGGAACTGGAGCTGAACACCTCTGTGAAAGGCACCAAACAGCACTGCTACAAATACATCACCACTACAAAGAGGGCCAGAGGAGCCTGCACTGCTTATGGGAGCTGGAGGGGAGCACTGTGACTGAAGAGGAGGCAAAGGCTGAGGTCCTGAACACCTTCTTTGCCTCAGTGTTTAACAGCCAGGCAGGAGGAGCTCAGGAGGAGTGGCCTCCAGAGCTGGGTGACAGGCTCAGGGAGCAGTGCAATGCCCTGGCAATCCATGGGGAATTGGTTTGGGACCTGCTGAGCCACTTGGACACTCACAAGTCCCTGGGGCCAGATGGGATCCATCCTAGGGTGCTGAGAGAGCTGGCAGATGAGCTGCCAAGTGCTCTCCACCATTTCCCTCCAGTCCTGGCTCACTGGAGAGGTCCCAGGTGACTGAAACTGGCCAAGGTGGTCCCCAGCCACAGGAAGGGTTGGATGGTCCAAGGGCAGGAGATTGAACACATCCAAGTGCCAGGTTCTGCACATTGGCCACAGCAACCCCATGCAGAGCTACAGGCTGGGGGCAGAGTGGCTGAGAGCAGCCAAACAGAGAGGGACCTGGGGGTGCTGATCGACAGCCACCTGAACATGAGCCAGCAGTGTGCCCAGGTGGCCAAGAAGGCCAAGGGCATCCTGGCCTGCATTAGGAAGAGTGTGGCCAGCAGGGGCAGGGAAGTCCTTGTGCCCCTGTACTCTGCATTGGTTAGGCCACCCCTGGAGTCCTGTGTCCAGCTCTGGGCTCCTCAGCTCAAGAAGGAGATTGAGAGACTTGAAGGTGTCCAGAGAAGGGCAACAAGGCTGGGGAGAGGCCTTGAGCACAGCCCTGTGAGGAGAGGCTGAGGGAGCTGGGGTTGCTTAGCCTGGAGAAGAGGAGGCTCAGGGGTGACCTCATTGCCCTCTACAACTCCCTGCAGGGAGGTTGGAGCCAGGTGGGGGTTGGGCTCTTCTCCCAGGCACCCAGCAGCGGAACAAGAGGACACAGTCTCAAGCTGTGCCAGGGGAGGTTTAGGCTGGAGGTGAGGAGAAAGTTCTTCACTGGGAGAGTTGTTAGCCTTTGGAATGTGCTGCCCAGGGAGGTGGTGGAGTTCCTGTGCCTGGAGGAGTTCCAGAGGGGATTGGATGTGGCACTTGGTGCCATGGCTTAGTCATGGGGTCTGTGGTGCCAGGTTGGACTTGATGATCTTTGAGGTCTCTTCCAACCTTGGTGATTCTGTGAGACTGTGACACAAGGCAGGGGCTGGAAACACTCAGAGAAGAGTTTGACCCTCAATTACTCACAGCCTGCAGCCAAGAACCTTTGGAGGGCTGATCCCCTCCCCGGTTTTCAGAAGGGCTCCCAAGGCATCAGAAGCTTCTCCTGCCCAATCTGTCTCCGGCCAGAGGAGCTCTGCAGCTCTTTTGTGCTCCTCAGCTGTGTTTCACTTCAAAGCTTTTTGATTTGCCCTCGGGAAAGATTCACCATTTGCTCTTTTGGGAACTTCGGTGGGGCCAGGGGCTGGCTGCTCCGGGGCAAGAGTTTGCAGCTGGCTTTGAAGAAGCTCTTTTGATGTTTCCCTCTGCCAGTTTGTTTTGGAAGGAGCTTTCATGGTCTCCCTCCATAAAAATCACTCTTCGGTGTGTCAGAAGGTGTCTCAGCTCTCCACTTAAAAAAGAGAACAAAGTTGTTTAATGCTGCTCTTCAAGGCCCATTAACCTTGTCTGCTGAAGCTCTGAGTGGCTCTTGCAGGTTTTATTCTCATGTTTATGTTGCAGAGATGTCCCTGAAGCATTTCGGGATGGGAATCTTTGGAGGGCAGAGAAACATTGAGAGCTGATTGCTGTTCTCCTTAAAAACTCACTGGGAGAGGCTTTCCCCCTGGGGTGCAGGTGGAGCTGGGGGGAGGCTTTGCAAATACTAATTCAATTAATCCAGCAATCCAGAATCCAGCCCAGAGAAATTGAAAGAGACCTCTGGAGCTCCCCCAGCCCAGGCCCTGCCCCAGCAGGGCAGCCCCAGCAGCTTGCCCAGGGGCACAGTGCCCAGGGGGGGTTGGAAGCTCTCCACACCAGGACACTCCACAACCTCTCTGGGCAGCCTGCTCCAGGCCTCCAGCACCCTCCCAACAAACAACTTTCTCCTTCCCTTCCCCTCCAACCTCCTGGCCTCCACTCTCTGCCCACTGCCCCTTGGCCTGGCCCTGGCCACCACTCAGCAGAGCCTGGCCCCAGCCTCTTGCCCCCCAGGGGCCCTTCAGCTCTTGCTGAGCATTGCTGAGCATTGCTCTGGGGCTGCTCTTCTGCAGCCTCTCAGCCCCAGGCCTCTCAGCCTTTGCTCCTGCCAGAGCTGCTCCAGGCCCCTCAGCAGCTTCCCAGCCTCCCCTGCACTCTCTCCAGCACTTCTCTGGCCCTCTGCAGCTGGGCAGCACACAACTGCCCCCAGGGCTCCAGAGGTGGCCTCAGCAGGGCAGGGCAGAGGGGCAGCACAACCTCCCTTGCCCTGCTGCTGCCCACACTCTTCTCCATGCCCCCAGGACCCCCTTGGCCTTCTTGGCCCCCAGGCCACCTTGCTGCTGCTGGGCAACTCCTTGTCCCCCAGCACTCCCAGCTGCTTCTGCTTGGAGCTGCTTGCCAGCAGCTTCCCCCTGCCCTGTGCTGCTGCAGGAGGTTGTTCCTCCCCAGGGCCAGGCCCCTGCCCTTGCCCTGCTTCACCTTCAGGAGGTTGCTCTCCCCCAGCTCTCAGCCTGCCCAGGGCTCCCTGGCTGCCAGCACAGCCTGAGGGCTCTCAGCCACTCCTTTAAACCCTTTCTCATACCACCCAGAGTATGGGGTTCAAGAAGCAAAGTCCATGATCACCTCCCCACCCTGGCAGGCCTGGCTTCAGGAGGCACAGATGGTGCTGGCAGTGCAAAGGGCTCTGGAGAGATGCTACAGAGATGGACTGGGAACTCCTCTTGCTGCCCTGGCCAAGGGTGACCTGGCAGCCAGGACCCATCCAGCAGCAGTGGCTGCCAAGAGCATCAAGGCTGGGTCCATCAGTGCTGCACTGGGATCATGATCCTGCAGCAAGGTCTCCTGGTGAAGTCAGGACAGTCTGTGGCTGTTTCCCAGGGGAGAGGGGTTGGAAGGGACATCCCAATGCAGTGAGGCATCAGGGAAATGGCCTCAGGGTGCACCAGGGGAGGTTGAGGTTGGGAATCAGAAGGAACTTCCCTGAAAGGCTTCTCAGACACTGGCCCAGGCTGCCCAGGGAGGTGGCTGGAAACCCATCCTTGGAAGTGCTCAGAAGAGGCAGAGCTGCGGTGTGAGGGCCATGGCTGGTGCCTTGGGGGAGTTAGAGAAGGCTTGGACTGGATGAGCTTCAAGGCCTTTTCCAGCTGAAACGATTCCATGTTTCCATCACTCTATGACCCCATGGTTCCCTGACCTCTTGGTTCCCTGACCCCATGGTTCCCTGACTCCATGGTTCCCTGACTCCATGGCTCCATGACCCCATGACCCCATGGCTCCATGGCTCCATGACCCAATGGCTCCATGGTCCCCTGACCTCATGGTTCCCTGACTCCATGGTTCTGTGACTTCATGGTTCTGTAACCCCATGGCTTCATGGTTTCCTGACCCCATGGCTCCATGACCCCATGGCTCCATGGTTCCCTGGCTCCATGGTTCCATGGCCCCATGGCTCCATGACTCTATGACTTGCCAGCAGCTTCCCCCTGCCCTGTGCTGGTGCAGGAGGTTGTTTCTCCCCAGGGCCAGGCCCCTGCCCTTGCCCTGCTTCACCTTCAGGAGGTTGCTCTCCCCCAGCTCTCAGCCTGCCCAGGGCTCCCTGGCTGCCAGCACAGCCTGAGGGCTCTCAGCCACTGCTCCCAGTTTGGTCCCACCAGCAAACTGCCTGAGGGTCCTCTCAGTGCCTTCATCCAGGTGTTAGTGACGAAGATGTTGATCAAAACTGGACCAAACTGTTTACAGATGCAGTTATTCAACCAATGGCTGCAGGCAGTAAAGCATTAAAGTTGTTCCCCTGTGCCCAGGGCAGATGCTCCATGCAGTGTCAGAGCAAAGCACTGCTTGGCAGGAGTGGTTTGGCATTGCCTCTCTCTTAGCCCAAGAATTCACCAAGGGCTTTTCTAGTCAGGAAAGAGGTTTGCTCAGCTCCAGGGCTCATCCTGCCTTAGCCCATGGCTGTAGCACAGGAACAGGCTTGGCTCTTGCTTCTGCATTCTGTTTGTCCTGCTTCAGTTCTGGCTCTGTCATCTTCTGAGGGGAATGGACATGTTGGCAGGGATTGGAGTGACAGGACAAGGGGGGATGATTTTAAACTAGAAGAGGGATATTTGGGACTGACAGATGGAAGAGGATTGTTGAGGCTGGAGCAGAGGAGGCTGAGGGAGAGCTCCTTGCTCTCTGCAGCTCCCTGCAGGGAGGTTGGAGCGAGGAGGGGGCAGCCTCTGCTCCTTGGTGCCAAGGGACAGGAGCAGAGGCAATGGTTTCAAGCTGCAGCAGGGGAGGCTGAGGCTGGCTCTCAGGAACCCTTTCTGCCCTGGGAGGGTTCCCAAAGCTTGGAAGTGTCTGCCCAGGGCAGTGCTGGAGTCTCCCTCCCTGGGGGTGGTGCTGAGGGCCAGGGTTTGGTGCTGAGCCTGCAGTGCTGGGGGGAGGGCTGGGCTGGGGGAGCTGCAGGGCTCTGCCAGCTCCATGGGTTCTGTGAATTCTTCATGCTGGGGGTGGTGAGGCCCTGGCCCAGGTTGCCTGTTGGAACCACTCCAGGTTGTCTGGGGCTCTGAGCAACCTGCTCCCATTGCTGGCTGCAGGAAGCTGGATTGGATGAGCTTGAGAGGTCCCTTCCCACCCTAACCATCCACTGTGGGCTGACCTCACTAACTGCATCCTGGCAAGGCTGCAGGTGTCAGCACTTAGGGCAGTGGCATCCTGACAGAGAGCAAAAGATGCTCCCAGTGCAAAGTCCCTCCTGGGTTTGGGGAAAGGGAATTTGGCTGCCAACTGTTCCTTAAGGTACTAAAATTACCTGGTGGCTCTGAGGTATTCCTTGTGCAAACTCTCCTGAGGCATCACAGCAAGGTGCCTGGGAGCAGCCTCCAGACTGAGGGCTGACCAAGTGGGTGATGTTGGATTCTTCCCCATTTCACCCCTGAGTAGCATTAAGTTTATTTTGAATGAGTTCAGGGAGGCAAAAGTGGCTTCCTTCAGAGCTTGTGAAAACCTGGTGTGGATCTGTGAGGGTTCCAGGAGAGCACTGTGTTCATTTTGGGGCACTCACTCCCAGCAGGACCTGGAGAGGCTGGAGCAGGGCCAGGGAAGGGCAAGGAAGCTGGGGAAGGGTCTGGAGAAGAGGGCTGGGGAGGAGCAGCTGAGGGAGCTGGGGGTGGGGAGGCTGGAGGAGAGGAGGCTGAGGGAGACCTCCTTGCTCTCTGCAGCTCCCTGCAAGGAGGCTGGAGCCAGGTGGGGCTTGGGCTCTGCTGCCAGGGAACAAGGCACAGGAGAAGAGGCAATGGCCTCAGGTTGCCCCAGGGGAGGTTCAGGTTGGCCATGAGGAAGAATTTCTTCATGGAAAGGGTTGTCCAGGCCTGGCCCAGGCTGCCAAGGGCAGTGGTGGAGTCTCCATCCCTGGAGAGCTCTGGAGCTGTGGTGCTGAGGCCATGGGTTGGTGGTGTCAGGTTAATGACTGTGGGGTCTGAAAGGCCTTTTCTCACCTGATGCTGTGAGTTTTGGTCCAAACAAGCAGAGGGCAGATGGAAAGGAGACCCTCAGGAGCAGGGGGTCGCTCTCAAGTCAGTTTATGGCCAGTGTGGAGTCAGCATCTCTGCCGCTCCCCAGCCCGATCTATGTTCCTCTGGAGGTCTCTCTGCTCCTCCCTGCTGTGTTTCTTATGGCTCCTCGGCTGGAGGCTTGATGGCTGCACCCAGAGAGTGGCTGTCAATGGCTCCATGGCCCAGTGGAGGCCAGGGACAAGCAGAGTCCCTCAGGGATCAGTCCTGGGCCCAGGCTTGTTCAACATCTCTGTGGGTGCCATGGGCAGTGGCACTGAGTGCAGCCTCAGCAGGGTTGCTGATGGCACCAAGCTGTGTGGTGCAGCAGACAGCTGGAGGGAAGGGATCCATCCAGAGGGACCTGGACAGGCTGGAGAGCTGGGCACAAGCCAACCTCAGGAGGGTCAACAAGACCAAGGGCAGGGTCCTGCAGCTGGGTGGAGGCAATCCCAGGCACAAATGCAGGCTGGGCAGGGACTGGCTGGAAAGCAGCCCTGAGGAGAGAGCCTTGGGGGTGCTGGGGGAGGAGAAGCTCACCAGGAGCTCTCAGTCTGCACTTGCAGCCCAGAAAGCCAACCAGAGCCTGGGCTGCAGCAGGAGAAGTGTGGCCAGCAGGGCAAGGGAGGTGATTCTCCCCCTCTGCTCAGCTCTGGGGAGACCCCACCTGGAGTCCTGCCTCCAGTTCTGGAGCCCCTATGGCAAGAGGGATGTGGAGGTGCTGGAAGGTGTCCAGAGCAGGGCCAGGAGGATGAGCAGAGGGCTGGAGCTGCTCTGCTGTGAGCACAGACTGAAGGAGTTGGGGCTGTTCAGTCTGGAGAAGAGAAGGCTCCCAGGTGACCTCATTGTGGCCTTCCAGGATCTGAAGGGGGCTCCAGGAAGGCTGGGGAGGGACTGCTCAGGATCTCAGGCAGTGCTAGGACTAGGGGGAATGGAATGAAGCTGGAGGTGGGGAGATTGAGGCTGGAGGGGAGGAGGAAGTTCTTCCCCATGAGAGTGGTGAAGCCCTGGAATGGGTTGTGCAGGGAGGTGGTTGAGGCCCCAGCCCTGGGGGTGTTTAAGGCCAGGCTGGCTGAGGCTGTGGCCAGGCTGATCTAGTGTGGGGTGTCCCTGCCCATGGCAGGGGGGTTGGGACTGGCTGATCCTTGTGGTCCCTTCCAACCCTGAATGATACTGTGATACTATGATACTATGATGAATGCACAGACCAGGAGCTCCAGCACGGCCAAGGCTCGGTCAGGGTGGAGGCAGAGGGAAGCTGCAGCCCCTGCGCGGGGCCAGGGCTGCCCTGGAGCTGCCTTAAAGCTTGGGACAGAGGAAAGCAAAAATGCAGTTCTGGGAAAGGCAGAAAAGAGCAAGAAAAAAGGCAGGAAAAGGGGGATGGAAACACAGAAAATAGAAAAGAAATAGTGAAAAATAGAACTGAAATATGGACATTGGAATAAAAGGGTGAAGAGCAGAATCAAACCATGGGAAATTGGGATGAAAAATGGGATAAAAGTGCAGAAAGTGCAGAAACATACAGAAAAAAACCAGAGAAATTAAAATATAGGGAAAAAAATATCCAGAAAGTCACAGGAAAAATCAGGGGGGAAAAAAAAACCAACAGAAAAATAACCAACAGTGGAGAAACCAAATACACCAAAAGTATAGAGAAAGACAATGAGCATGAGAGCAAGTGCAGGAAGAATACAAGGAAAATGTGGGGGAATAGCAGAAAGTGATGGTACAATCCAGCCAGAATGCAGATGGGCTGCAGAGAAGAAGGGAAAACCAAGGAAAATAAAGAAAGAATCACAGTCTCACAGTATCAGCAAGGTTGGAAAGGACCTCGAGGATCATCCAGTCCAACCTGTCATCACAGACCAGACCATGGCACCAAGTGCCACATCCAATCCCCTCCTGAACACCTCCAGGGATGGGGACTCCACCACCTCCCTGGGCAGCACATCTCAATGGCCAACAACTCTCCCAGTGAAGAACTTCCTCCTCACCTCCAGTCTAAACTTCCCCTGGCACAGCTTGAGACTGTGTCCTCTTGTTCTGCTGCTGGCTGCCTGGGAGAAGAGACCAACCCCCTCCTGGCTACAACCTCCCTGCAGGGAGTTGTAGAGGGCAATGAGGTCTCCCCTGAGCCTCCTCTTCTCCAGGCTAAGCAACCCCAGCTCCCTCAGCCTCTCCTCACAGGGCTGTGCTCAAGGCCTCTCCCCAGCCTTGTTGCCCTTCTCTGGACACCTTCAAGTCTCTCAATGTCCTTCTTGAACTGAGGGGCCCAGAGCTGGACACAGGACTCAAGGTGTGGCCTAACCAAAGCAGAGTCCAGGGGCACAATGACTTCCCTGCTCCTGCTGGCCACACTCTGCCTGCTGCAGGCCAGGATGCCCTTGGCCCTCTTGGCCCCCTGGGCACACTGCTGGCTCATGTTTAGGCAGCTGTCAATCAGCACCCCCAGGTCCCTCTCTGTTTGGCAGCTCTCAGCCACTCTGACCCCAGCCTGTAGCTCTGCCTGGGGTTGCCATGGCCAAAGTGCAGCATCAAATCAAGTGCAGCATCAAATCAAAGGCAAAAGAAAGGCAAATAAAATCAAAGCAAACTAAAGAAAATGTCAATAAAAAGGAATAAAAAGAAAGATTAAGGAAAGTAAAGGAAAAGAAAGAGAACTCCAGAGAATGAGGCAGACAGAGCCAGAAGCAAGGCAGATGCAGAGAAATGCAGAAAAGGAACTAAAACCTCCATGAAAATTAGGAAAAATACATAAAAATAGCCCCAAAATATGGGAGACGAGGGAAAGAGTCAGGGAATGCAGGGGAAGAGCTTCTGGGGCTCAGGAAACCTCAGCTGTCTCAGCTGCTCAGGAAGCCAGGAGGAGGACATCCCAGCAGCTGATGCTCTGCTTTCCCCTCTTCACTCCTGATCCCTTCCTGCTTTGCTGCCCCATGGGCAGGGACCCACATTGCCCACTGGACTGGAGGCCAAAGCTGCTGCTCCCCGGAGCTGCTCCTCCCCAGTGCTGCTCCCCAGTGCTGCTCCTCCCCAGAGCTGCTCCTCCCCAGTGCTGCTCCTCAGTGCTGCTCCTCCCCAGTGCTGCTCCTCCCCAGTGCTGCTCCTCCCCAGAGCTGCTCCTCCCCAGTGCTGCTGCTCCCCAGAGCTGCTGCTCCCCAGAGCTGCTGCTCCCCAGAGCTGCTCCTCCCCAGTGCTGCTGCTCCCCAGTGCTGCTGCTCCCCAGAGCTGCTGCTCCCCAGTGCTGCTCCCCAGAACTGCTGCTCCTTCCCAGAGCTGCTGCTCCCCAGGCTGGCTGAATGCTGTCCCCTGTGGTGGAGCCCAACCAGGTGCTGCTGCTCTGGGCTGGGTTTTTAGGGCTCCTGCTGACACGGGGGTGCTGCACAGCTTTGGTAGGGACAATGCTTTGGAGTTCTGCAGCAGGAGGCTGCTGGAAGCCTGCAGCAGACTGCCCAGGGAGGTGGTTGAGGCTCCAGCCCTGGAGCTATTGCAGGTGAGGCTGGAGAGGGCTCTGGGCAGCCTGCTCCAGTGGAGGATGTCCCTGCTGCCTGCAGGGGTTGGGCTGGGTGAGCTGTGGAGGACCCTTCCAGCCCAGCCCAACCCCTTCAGTGATTCTGTGATTTTGGCCATGTTGAGGGCAGCAGTGACCATGCTGGGTGAACTCCTCAGCTCCTCACCTGAGTCTTTCATTTATTGCTGGAGTGAGAGCTGGTGAAGGGCTTGGAGAATAAATCTTCTGAAGAGCAACTGAAGAAGCTGGGGCTGAAGAAGAGGAGGCTGAGGGGAGACCTCATCACTCTGCAGCTCCCTGAAGGGACCTTGTGAGAGGTTGGTGCTGGTCTGCTCTCACAGGTAGAACAAGAGGGAATGGCCTCAAGCTGCAGCAGGGGAGGTTTAGGCTGGACAAGAGGAAAAGCTTTTTCCCAGCAAGAGTGGTCAGGCACTGGCACAGGCTGCTGGGGAGGGCAGCAGCACCAACCCTGGAGGTGTTTAAAGGCTGTTTGGAGGTGGTGCTTGGCAGTATGGTTTGGGGATGAACTTTGCAGAGCAGAGTGGGTGGTTGGATTTGGCGAGCCCAAAGGTCTTTTCCACCCTGAATGATTCTGTGGCCAAAAAGCAATCTACAAACCTGAGGCTCTTGCAGGTGGACACAAGGGCTCTGGAGGGCAGGGGCAGCTGAAATGATTTGATTTCTTGAGGAGATGTAGCTTTTCCTCAGCATTGCTGCTGCCAGAGATGAGGGAGCCTTGGTGGAGTTTATTGCTCACCATTTTTGTCCCAGGAGCTGGCTGCAATCCCTGCCCTCCTCCATGCCCAGACACCCCCAGAGTTCACCCTTTGCTCAAGATTCCAGCTGGTGTCACAGAACCACAGAATGTTAGGGCTTGCAAGAGACCTCCAAAGGTCATCCAGTCCAAGCCTGCCAGAGCAGGGTCACCCAGGGCAGGCTGTGCAGGAACTCACCCAGGTGGGTTTTGCAGATCTGCACAGGAGACTCCACAGCCTCTCTGGGCAGCCTGCTCCAGGGCCAGCACCCTCACACCAAAGAAGCTTCTCCTCGTGTTGAGTTGGAGTCTCCTGGGTTCTAGCTTGTGCTCATTGTTCCTTGTCCTGTCACTGGGCACCACCAAAGAGCCTGGCACCTTCCTCTTGCCCCCCACCCCTCAGATATCTGTAGGCTTTGGTCAGATCCCTCTCAGCCTTCTCCTCTCCAGACTAAGCAGCCCCAGGGCTCTCAGTCTCTCTTCCCAGCAGAGATGTGGAGGCTTTCCCTGCAAGCACTTGGTGGCTGCAAGCTGTGTGTTCCCCATGGCATTGGTGAGCTTTCAGAGGTGGTTAAAGAAGAGGAGGCTGCAGCTTGGGCTGGCTCGTTCTGGCCATCCTGGCTGTGAAGAGCCCAGGGCTAGTTCCACACATTCAGTGTGTTTGGTGGCCACACAGGTGCCTTGCTCTTGGTGCCAGGGTTGCCTGGTGTGGCTCACTCTGAGGCTGGGCCTTTGGTCACTGGGGAGCTCTGAGTAGCAAGGGGCTGGCAGGGGCTTGGCAGTGCTCTGCTCCCTTGCTCATTTGGGTGTCTGTGGTGAGAGCTGATGTGGCTACACTGATTCAAGGTGTTGGGGGAGGTGGAGAGAAAAAGAAGAAAGAATGAATGCATGGAATAAAAAATAATGAAAAGGAGGAGAGGAGGAATGCAGCAGGCTCCCAGCCTGGCCTGCCTCTGCTGCACATCAATCCATGGTGCTGACAGCTTGGCACCATTAGCCTGAGATTCATGGCTGGGGGCTCCTGCCTGAGGCCCCATCAGGATTTTCCCAGGCACCAGGAGCTTCCCTGGATATTTATGGACATTTGTCTGCCCCAGGACAAACACTCTGCTGTCAGCCACAGCCTGCCCTCACTCCCAGCCTTCTTGCCTCTTCTCCAGGTGCAGTTCTGCAGGCAAACCCAGACTGAAGGGCTTGAGGAGCTGTGGGAACGAAGCTGAGCTCTGGCTGCCCCCTCCCGGGGGGACAGCTCACACCTCCCCCCGGCGCCACCAGACGCCGAGCAGGGTGGTGGTTTTTTATCCCAAGCAGCAATCGTTTGGGGTTTGTAGCTTCCCCCTCAGCTGTCTGCACCACGGCAGTGCTGAGTTCTCCTTTTCCCCAGCTGCAGCTGTTCCTGGGGGAGGCTTCTCCCCTCTGTGTCACCCCCCTCAAGGGCACAGATGCTCAAGCTGTGAGCAGAGTTTTGCCACTGAGGATTCTGAGCCGTGAGGTCACTCAGGAGCAGATCATTTTGCCTCCTGCTATTTTGCTGTGGAGGGGGAAAGAGAGAAAGAAAAGATGAAAAGCATGATTTTAATCCTATAAATGCAGCATCCTCCTGGCTGCAGCAGCTCTGTGCTGCAGCTCCCCAGCTCACAGGGCTCTGGGGCTGCTCAGCTCGTGGCTCATCCATGCTGGGGCAAAGGCAAAGAAAGAAATGCTTTTGTTCATGCAAAATAATCCAAGAGGCTGAGGCTCAGCCCATGCAGGCAGCCTTTGGCTTTCCATTGTGCACCCATGCTCTGGGGCTCTGGTAGCTCCTCTACACCCTTGTGGAGAAGAGCAGGGTGTTGCAGATCTTCCCCTAAACGATTGGCTGCCTCACAGAGAGGCCCAGAACATTGCAGATCTTCCCCCAAACAGTTGTGGCACTCCCAGGGGAAAGCAGAGTCTTGTGGAAGTTCTCCCAAGAGCCAGAGGCCTCGTGGAGAACACCAGGACGTTGCAGCTCTTCCCCAAACAACCATGGGCCCTGTGGAGGAGGTGAACCCTCAGGCAGATGTCCTCTCTTCCCAAACCAGCCACTGCATGGAGAAAGGGACTTGGGGAGGCTCTGGGGAGACTGTGCCAGTTGGCTTTGTGCAGAGCTCAGAGCCTCAGAGGGAGCTCAGGACTGGGCTTTTTCTTCTGAAGCAACCACACAGCTGCAGTGAAATAATGAGAGGAGGCATTTGGGGACCAAAAGTTCCTTCTGGTTCCATCTGCCACCAGGTCTGTCCTTAGTGGGACAATGTCCAGCCAAGAGCTCCTTTCTAGTACCCCTCTTTCCCCCCATCTCCATCAGACCTGAAGATACCCTAAGGAAGAGCAAGTCCAAGAGAGGCTGGGGCAGCAGAGTGTCTCCTGGGCTCAAGGATGTCCATGTGGGATCTGCAAACTCAAAGTTTGCTCCTGGTTCAGCAAAGATTTGAACCTTCTTTCCTCATTTCTGTGCATTCCATCACCATGAGGCTGGTCAACTCAACACAGGAGCCAATCACATCAGTCACCTCAACACTGAATGTCCCTTCCATGCAGTGCCTGGGAGGCAGCCACAGGCAGAGGCACATGGCCTGGGCTTTGCATTGCTGCCTTGTCTCCCTACTTCCCAAAAGGAGGAATAGCTGTAAAGGGGATAGAGATTCCCACCTAGGCATCATGGTTATAGGCACAAAGGGTGGAAAGGAAATGCCCAGGATGCACCAGGGTGGACAAGAGGAAAAGTAGAATGAGGTGGCTTGTGGCAGCCATCCCCACCCAGAGCTCTGCTCTGCAGGAAAGGTCTCCCTGGGAGTGGCCCTCTGCACCTCAGCCCTGATGTGCTCTTCAGCCAAGCTCGCCAGTCTCACATAACCATCAGGCCTTGGCTTTCCTCCAGGGGCTGGGTGGTGGAGCACTGTGCTGGGATCTCCTTTCTGCCCCTTTTTCTCCCTGTTTCTGGGGGGCAGAGCCCTGACTGCCGCGGCTCTTCTCGCCCTGCAGGCTCTCGATGTGACTGCGGCGCAGGATGCACCATGTCTCCCCGGCACCGGCGCTGACGATGATGGCCACCCAGACCGTGCCCCCTCCTCCCTACCAAGACACCCCGCAGGTCAGTGTCCCCCCAGCACCCATGGGCTCCTCAGGACCCCTCGACACCCCCATTCACTACCCTAACTTCCAAGTTAATGACCATCAGAAACCATCTCCCCTCAGGACGTTGGATTCAGGGACGGTCAGAAATGAACCTCCTGTGGACATGTTCTGCAGGGGTGAAGGGCTGGGGGTCAGATGATGATGATGCTGGTGATACCAGTTCTGTGCTGGTGATACCAAACTGGCAGGAGTGGCTGAGAGCCCTCATGCTGTGCTGCCATCCAGAGAAGAGTGTGGGCAGCAGCAGGGCAAGGGAGGTTGTGCTGCCCCTCTGGCCTGCCCTGCTGAGGCCACCTCTGGAGCCCTGGGGGCAGTTGTGTGCTGCCCAGCTGCAGAGGGCCAGAGAAGTGCTGGAGAGAGTGCAGGGGAGGCTGGGAAGCTGCTGAGGGGCCTGGAGCAGCTCTGGCAGGAGCAAAGGCTGAGAGGCCTGGGGCTGAGAGCCTGCAGAAGAGCAGCCCCAGAGCAATGCTCAGCAATGCTCAGCAAGAGCTGAAGGGCCCCTGGGGGGCAAGAGGCTGGGGCCAGGCTCTGCTGAGTGGTGCCCAGGGCCAGGCCAAGGGGCAGCAAGGGGCAGAGAGTGGAGGCCAGGAGGTTGGAGGGGAAGAGGAGGAGAAAGTTGTTTGTTGGGAGGGTGCTGGAGGCCTGGAGCAGGCTGCCCAGAGAGGTTGTGGAGTGTCCTGGTGTGGAGAGCTTCCAACCCCCCCTGGGCACTGTGCCCCTGGGCAAGCTGCTGGGGGTGCCCTGCTGGGGCAGGGGCTGGGCTGGAGTTGCTCCAGGGGTCCCTTCCCACCCCCTCCATGCTGTGATTCTGGGATTCTGTTTTTTCCCCTTCCTGGCTTGTTTTGGAGGTGCAGGGTCTTCTTGGAATGCTGACATGGTGGTGAGTTTGCAGCCAGCAGGTTAATGAGCTGGCAAGACGAAATGTCTGGCTGGAGTGGGAGATTTTGCTGTATTTTTATGGCACTTTTTGGCAGCCTTCATCTGTGGTGTTGCTCCAAGGGGTCGAATAACTTCCCTGAGCATCGTTCCAGAGCTGAGTTACTGAGGGAAGGGGAGGCTGTCCAAGAGAAACTCCGCTGGAGCACCCCAAGGGCTGGGGTGTGGGGGCTGAGGTTGAGTTTCAGTGATGGTCCAGTGCCTCACAGCCCATCTGGGGGGGGGGGGGCAAATCCATATCACGTTTCCCAGCTGCAGTGGTCCAGTGGGGGTGGTGTGGGCTGAGCACAGCAAGGAGCCCGAGGGAGATTTGGAGCTTCCCCCCTTTTGCTGCAGCCCTCGGCTGCTAAAGCAGCGAAATCTCCCCTCCCAGGGCACAAAAAAGATTGAAATTAATAAACTCCAGGCTGTGCTCTGCGAGCTAAAATAAATAAATTGACTTTTACACCTCCCCTGAAGCCACCCAGGTCTCCGTTCTGCTCGTCTCCTTCGGTGGGAAAAGGTCACTTCTCGCCAACGACACCTCCGTGGGGCTTTTATGGCCCTTCCACCTTCTCTGTCATCATTTCTTCGCCTCGCTGCTCTCACAACGCCTTTCTCTCTTTTTTTCTCCCCCCTTTTTCTATTTTTTTTCCCTCCTAATTTATTTTTTTTTATTATTCCTTCCCCATTCCACCTCCCTCCCCTTCCCCCTTCCCCCCCCGTCCCCGCTCCCCGTCGCCGTTTCTGGCTCACCCCGCGGGGAGCCGCGGCGCCGCTTCGCTCCTAATGGGCAATTGAAGGGACTTCGGAAACAGCCCAGATTTCCCCCAGCGCCCTCCGGAGCTGTCCCCCGCTTTGCCTTCCCCATCCTTCTCCCTCCTCTGCTCCTCCTTGCTTCCATGCACTGAATTTTGGGGACCCTCAGGAGCGTCTTTGACCAAGTCCCTCCTTTTTTCCCCGCCCGAGAGGGCTGCTGAAGCCTTTTCCCCAGGTTTGGAGCAAAAGCTGCAGCTGGGAGTTGCTTTCTCCCCCTTCCACTCGATGCTGTGAGCTTTTCACCTGGAAATTTGGGCTTGGAAAAGCCAATTGCACAAATTCCCTCTTCCCAGAGGAAAAATTTAGAGCCACAACCAATTAGTGGAGCTACAACCGGCTCCGATCGCCAAGGGGAGCGTTTTGGGGCCAAAAAAAAGGGGTTTGGGGGAGCCTTGTGCTGTTATTTTCCTGCCTCGCCGTCAGGAATGTGCGGAAGCGGCACGGAAATGCTGGAACGCTGCGGTTCGGAGGCAGAGAAAGAGCGGCTGTAATAATCACCTGCTAAGGGAGCATCGTTTGTAGCGAGCAGCTCTACCTGTTGGAAATCAGAGCCTGCCCCCAAATTCCGCCAATCTCCCGCAGTGAATGGCGAGAAGGAGGCAAGGGAGAGTCTTGAGCCCTCTCCTTGTCCAAGTTACAAAAAGAGGCTCATTTAGAAACAGCTTTTTTTTAACACCAAAAGCCAGGACAGCAGCTTTGCCTCCCCCAACAGTGCTTTGTTAGGTGGTTGCATTGAGGACAAAAATGGAATAGAGAGGACAAAACCCAGACAAGATGTGAGATCCTTGTTGCTGCTATTGACAATCCTTACTCTTTGGGTTAAAATGTTGCTTCTCCAGCATTCTCACCATGCAAGGTGGCCAGAGCAGCTGCCCCCTCCCCCAGCACACAGCATTTGATTGGTGCTTATAGCAGAGCTGGAAGTGGAAGCTAAAGAAACAAATCTATTTGAAAACCTTTATTTGTTGTCTTTAGTATGGAAATTATTTTCTTTACAAATGCATTTATTGAGGGAACTGAGGAGAGCTGTGGAGCTTGCAGCACTCACTGCAGGGGGGCCATAAGGGCAGCTTTGTGTGTCCCCCCCCAAGTGCTTTTTGGAGTTGTGGCATCATAGTATCATAGTATCACAGTCTCACAGTATCAGTCAGGGTTGGAAGGGACCGCAAGGATCAGCCAGTCCCAACCCCCCTGCCATGGGCAGGGACACCCCACACTAGATCAGCCTGGCCACAGCCTCAGCCAGCCTGGCCTTAAACACCTCCAGGGACAGGGCCCCAACCACCTCCCTGCACAACCCATTCCAGGGCTTCACCACTCTCATGGGGAAGAACTCCCTCCTCCCCTCCAGCCTCAATCTCCCCACCTCCAGCTTCATTCCATTCCCCCTAGTCCTATCACTGCCTGAGATCCTGAGCAGTCCCTCCCCAGCCTTCTTGGAGCTCCCTTCAGATACTGGAAGGCCACAATGAGGTCACCTGGGAGCCTTCTCTTCTGCAGACTGAACAGCCCCAACTCCTTCAGTCTGTCCTCACAGCAGAGCAGCTCCAGCCCTCTGCTCATCCTCCTGGCCCTTCTTTGGACACCTTCCAGCACCTCCAGATCCCTCTTGCCATAGGGGCTCCAGAACTGGAGGCAGGACTCCAGGTGAGGTCTCCCCAGAGCTGAGCAGAGGGGGAGGATCACCTCCCTCAACCTGCTGGCCACACTTCTCCTGCTGTAGCCCAGGATCTGAAACCAAACCAAATTCCAGATCTTCCACCAAGATTTCTTTATTTATGGTTAGAAATTGGTTTGATGAAGAAATCATAATTTAGAATTGGGTGGAGATGTTGATTTTTCAGCATTTTCAGGACAGCAAAAGAAGTTTTGTCCCTCCTTCCCTCACACCGAAAGTGGGTTTTGGGTGGGACCAAAAACGGACTAGAAATTACAAATGGATAAAAATGGGTAGAAGAGAGAGAAATGGACAGGAAGGGATAGAGAGGGACAGTTCAAAATGCTAAAAATTGGGGAGATGTTAAACCAGCTTTATTTCTTTCTGATAGAATAGAATAGAATAGAATAGAATAGAATAGAATAGAATAGAATAGAAGTAGAGTAGAGTAGAGTAGAATAGAATAGAATAGAATAGAATAGAATAGAATAGAATAGAATAGAATAGAATAGAATAGAATAGAAGTAGAATAGAATAGAATAGAATAGAATAGAAGTAGAGTAGAATAGAATAGAATAGAATAGAATAGAATAGAATAGAATAGAATAGAAGTAGAGTAGAGTAGAGTAGAATAGAATAGAATAGAATAGAATAGAATAGAATAGAATAGAATAGAATAGAATAGAATAGAATAGAATAGAATAGAAGTAGAGTAGAATAGAATAGAATAGAATAGAATAGAATAGAATAGAATAGAATAGAATAGAAGTAGAGTAGAGTAGAGTAGAATAGAATAGAATAGAATAGAATAGAATAGAATAGAATAGAATAGAATAGAATAGAATAGAATAGAAGTAGAGTAGAATAGAATAGAATAGAATAGAATAGAATAGAATAGAATAGAATAGAATAGAATAGAATAGAATCAAATAGAAGTAGAGTAGAGTAGAGTAGAGTAGAATAGAATGGAATGGAATGGAATAGAATAGAATAGAATAGAATAGAATAGAATAGAATAGAAGTAGAGTAGAGTAGAGTAGAGTAGAATAGAATAGAATAGAATAGAATAGAATAGAATAGAATAGAATAGAATAGAATAGAATAGAATAGAATAGGAGTAGAGTAGAGTAGAGTAGAGTAGAGTAGAGTAGAGTAGAGTAGATTAGAGTAGACCAGGTTGGAAGAGACCTTCAAGATCATCACTTCCAACCCATCAACCAATCCAACCCACCTAAACAACTAACCCACGGCACCAAGCACCCCATCAAGTCTCCTCCTGAGCACCTCCAGTGATAAGCAATGATGTGGTGGAGATGTTGATTTGTCAGCACTTGCAGGACAGCAAAGGCTGAAAGCAGCTTTGGCTCCCCCAGGAGTTGCTTTGTTGGATGTCTGCATCTGGGGAAAATGGAAAAGTTAAAATGAAAACATCAGAGAGTTTAGTTTTTATCAGTTGTGAAGATTCACTAGGTTGGGGGCTTGGTTTGTCCTCATTTTCAGGACAGCAATTGCTAATAGCAGCTTTGTCTCCCAGGCAAGAGCTGCTCTAGGTGGTCACATCAGGGTGAAGAGCTCAGAAAAGGGAAATCCCAAGTGAGGGAGTTGGGGATCGCCACAGTGGATGAGGTGGAGGTGTTGAATTTTCACCACTTGCAGGACAGCAAAGGATAAAATGAGCTTTGTCTCCCCCAAAAGGTTTTTGGAAGGCTTTGTTAGGGGGGAAAGTAAACTAAACTAAAAATAACCAATAATGGATCTCTTTATTCAAAGTAAAAACTGGTTGGGAGGCCAAGTTGATTCGTCAGCATTGTCAGACCAAGTGCTGAA
Organism: Melanerpes formicivorus; assembly: GCF_026170545.1. Lineage (NCBI taxonomy): Eukaryota > Metazoa > Chordata > Aves > Piciformes > Picidae > Melanerpes > Melanerpes formicivorus. The sequence continues at coordinate 426,071 of NW_027142466.1, read as the reverse complement.
AGCAGCCTGTCCCTGCCGGCCAGAAGTGCTGCTGGGGAGCCCAAAGGGGCCAGAGACGGAAAACGACCACATGTTGAACGGTAAAAAATCACTCAGGCTGCAGGTGAGGTGGAGCTGAGGCTCAAAGAACCTCCTCAGCTCCTGGGCTCCTCAGCAGAGAATTCTGAAAGCATTTAGAAAGTGGGATTTAAAAAAAGGAAACATTTGAAATGCTCAATTTCAGTTTTCAAACAGAAAATGCTAAGCTGACAAGGTGTTTGCCATCTTGTTCCAATGGCAAACCCATCTCTGCATTTCTCCTGTCAGGAAACATTTGCCTTCTTTCCCCATCATTATCTCACATCTTTAAAACCTTTTTTCTCCACTTCTGCAATGTGTGGTTTCTGTTGTCACAGATTCAGAGAGTAGTTTGGGGGAGCAGGGAAGGAAAACGTCTGAAAATGGAGAGAAGATGAGGAGCTGAGGAGGAGGAACACAGCAGAGGTCTGCTGCTGGTGTCAGCCATAGAGTGCAGGTCACAGAATGGCAGAATCCATGTCAGAGCCCTCCAGCACTGCAGGCTCAGCACCAAACCCTGCCCCTCAGCACCACCCCCAGGGAGGGAGACTCCAGCACTGCCCTGGGCAGACACTTCCAAGCTTTGGGAACCCTCCCAGGGCAGAAAGGTTTCCTGAGAGCCAGCCTCAGCCTCCCCTGCTGCAGCTTGCAGCCATTGCCTCTGCTCCTGGCCCTTGGCACCAAGGAGCAGAGGCTGCCCCCTCCTCGCTCCAACCTCCCTGCAGGGAGCTGCAGAGAGCAAGGAGCTCTCCCTCAGCCTCCTCTGCTCCAGCCTCAAGCCCCCAGCTCCCTCAGCCCTCCTCTAGCCCAGGGGCTCCAGGCCCTTCTCCAGCCTGGCTGCCCTGCTCTGCACAGGCTCCAGCCCCTCAGTGGCCTTCCTGCAGGGAGGGCCCAGGGCTGAGCCCAGCACTGAGCTGTGGCCTCCCCAGTGCTGAGCACAGGGGGATGCTCACCTCCTGGCCCTGCTGCCCACCCTGCTTCTGAGCCAAGCCAGGAGGCGCTCCTCACAGGCCTTGTAGGTCTCTTCTCAATGCAGTTTTTTGGCAGGACATTGGGGAAAACAATCACATAATCCTAGAACAGCTTGAGTTGGAAGGGACCTTAAGGCTCATCCAGCCCCTTGACATGGCCAAGGACCCCTCCCACCAGCCCAGGTTGCTCAAAGTCTCATCCAGCCTGGCCTTGAACACCCCCAGGCAAGAGGCAGCCACTGCCTCCCTGGGCAGCCTGTGCCAGAGTCTCTCTACCCTCACTCTAAAGATTTTCTTCCTCTAGTCTCAGTCTCCCTTTTCCCAGCTCAAAGCCTTTGTCCCTCACTCATCCTCTCACTCCCAGCCCTTGTCCAAAGTCCTTCCCCAGCTCTCCTGCAGCCTCTTCGGGCTCTGTTTTCTGCATCATACTCCAAACCTTTTAATTGCTCTGTTCTTGTTGTGTTTTACCAAGAATCTGCATTGTGCAAAAGAGCAGAAGTACATTTGGCTTTGCTTTCCACCTTTGGCATCTTTATAACATTCTTATATGATTTAAAATCTTTATTTCAGTCTTCTATAGAATTGGTTTTTTTCAGAATGATTTTCCATGTCACAAAGGCCACAAAGATGCTGCCAGGGCTGGAGCAGCTCTGCTGTGAGCACAGGATGAGGGAGCTGGGGCTGTGCAGCCTGGAGAGGAGAAGGCTCCAGGGGCACCTCAGAGCTGCTGCCAGGACCTGAAGGGATCCTGCAGGAAGGCTGCAGAGAGACTTGTCCTGAGGGGGTCTGAGCCAGGACAAGGAGGAATGGTTTGAGCTGAGGCAGAGCAGGGTTAGAGTGGAGCTGAGGCAGAAGTTGTTCAGCAGGAGGGAGCTGAGACTCTGGCACAGGCTGCCCAGGGAGGCTGTGGCTGCCTCCTGCCTGGGGGTGTTCAAGGCCAGGCTGGCTGAGGCCCTGAGCAGCTGAGAGCAGCTGAGAGGTGTCCCTGGGCATGGCAGGAGGTTGGAGCTGAGCTCTGAGCTCCCTTCCAGCCTTGCTGGGGGTCTATGTTATTTACATTCTATATGATTTGTGCTCTCTCTATTTTCTGTTCTCTATTTCAGACAGGGCTTCTCTCATTCTTTAAGCTTTTGCAATGTAATTTTTGGAACTCTTTTTGGGTTTTGACCTTTTGGTTCACCTTTTCTCCCTTCTCAACTCTTGGTGGCCAGTTTGTACATTTCTCCAGGTATTTAACTGTCTTGTTGAAAAACCCCAAACAACCAGAAGTCAACTTCTTGACATGATTTAAAGCTTTTAAACCTTTTTTGTCTCCTTTCACATACTTCCCAACTTATTTTAAACATCTTAATGGTTTAAACCATTTTGACATAATTATTTTTCTCTTTTCAAATGCTTTTCCCATATAACAACACATTTTGCTTATCTTCAGGTAATTATTTTCCCTCTTTTAGCTTCTAGGAACATTTTTTACATTTCAAAAACTTTTTAAACCTTTTTGAAACTTATAGAACAGAACAGAACAGATCAGAATAGGATAGAATAGAATAGAATAGAATAGAATAGAATAGAATAGAATAGAATAGAATAGAATAGAATAGAATAGAATAGAATAGACCAGACCAGACCAGGTTGGAAGAGACCTTCAAGATCATCAAGTCCAACCTATCACCCAACACCACCTAATCAACTAACCCATGGCACCAAGCACCCCATCAAGTCTCCTCCTGAACACCTCCAGGGATGGTGACTCCACCACCTCCCTGGGCAGCACATCCCAATGGGCAATCACTCTCTCTGTGTAGAACTTCCTCCTAACATCCAGCCTGAACCTCCCCTGGCACAGCCTGAGAATGTGTCCTCTTGTTCTGGTACTGGTTGCCTGGGAGAAGAGACCAACATCTGCTTGTCTATAACCCCCCTTAAGGTAGCTGTAGAAAGCAAGAAGGTCTCCCCTGAGCCTCCTCTTCTCCAGGCTAAGCAACCCCAGCTCCCTCAGCCTCTCCTCACAGGGCTGTGCTCCAGACCCCTCCCCAGCCTTGTTGCCCTTCTCTGGACACCTTCCAGCAGCTCAACCTCTTTCCTAACCTGAGGAGCCCAGAACTGGACACAGGACTCAAGGTGTGGCCTAACCAGTGCAGTGTCCAGGGGCAGAATGAGCTCCCTGCTCCTGCTGGCCACACTCTGCCTGATGCAGCCCAGGATGCCATTGGCCCTCCTGGCTGCCTGGGCACACTGCAGGCTCATGTTCAGCCTACCATCAACCAGCACCCCCAGGTCCCTCTCTGCCTGGCTGCTCTCAGCCACTCTGCCCCCAGCCTGCAGCACTGCCTGGGGTTGCTGTGGCTAATGTGCAGCCCCTGGCACTTGGCTGTGTTCAATCTCCTGCCCTTGGCCTCTGCCCATCTGTCCAGCCTGGCCAGGTCCCTCTGCAGAGCCTCTCTGCCCTCCAGCAGATCAACTCCTGCCCCAGCTTGGTGTCAGCTGCACATTCACTGCTGATGGACTCAATGTCCTCCTCCAGATCATCAATGAAGATGTTAAAGAGCACAGGGCCCAGCACTGCTCCCTGGGGCACACCACTGGTGCCTGGCTGCCAGCTGGCTGTGGCACCATTCACCACCACTCTCTGGGCTCAGCCTCCAGCCAGTTCCTCACCCAGCTCAGAGAGCTGCTGTCCCAGCCAGGGGCTGACAGCTTGGCCAGGAGTTGGCTGTGGGGGATGGTGGCAAAGGCCTTGCTGCAGTCCAGGCAGAGTTCATCCCCAGCCTGCCCCACAGCCACCAGGAGTCCCCTGGGCATGGAAGGAGCTCAGGTTGGTCAGGCAGGCCCTGCCCTTCCTAATAAAAGTGTTAACACTTTTTAAACTTATTTTTCTACCTTTGCAATTGTTTAAACGTTTAAAAAAACTTTTTTAACCTTTGCAATTGTTTAAACTTTGTAAACTTACTTTTTTACCCTTGAAAATGTTTCACTTCTTTCTTTGCTTTTTAATTCAGCTTTTAAAACTTTTACTTTTTCAACCTTTTTACAGCTTTTAGGCTCTTTTTTTTTTTAACTTATCCTTTTACTTTTTCATTGCTTTTTAACTGAGTTAAAAAAATGAAACTTTTTTTTTTGTTTTGACCTCTTAGTTTTTAAAACTTTGGAAACTTTTTTTTTACCCTTTCATTTTTTTTCTCTTATTTTTTATGATTTTATTATTATATTATTATTTGATTATTATTTTATTAGCGTTGAACATTTTGAAACTGTTGAGAACAGGTTAAAAGTCTTTTACCTTTTAAAGGCAATTTCCCTTTTTTACATTTCAAACCCCTTCACAACCTGAATTTTTTTTACCTTTTCTGATGCATTTTTGAACTGTTGTTTGAACTTGACTTTTTTAAACTTCCTTTTTGTTTGGTTTGGTTTGGTTTGGTTTGGTTTGGTTTGGTTTGGTTTCATAGTTTCATAGTTTCATAGTTTCATAGTTTCATTCAGGGTTGGAAGGGACCACAAGGATCATCCAGTTCCAACCCCCCTGCCATGGGCAGGGACACCCCACACTAGATCAGGCTGCCCACAGCCTCAGCCAGCCTGGCCTTAAACACCCCCAGGGCTGGGGCCTCGACCACCTCCCTGCACAACCCATTCCAGGGCTTCACCACTCTCATGGTGAAGAACCTCCTCCTCTTAACCTTTCTCTTTAACCTTTCTCTTGTTTTTGTTTTAACTTCCCTTGTTTAAACTCATTTCTCAGCTGCTTTTTGCTGTCACTTCCATCTTTTTATTTCTCTCCTGCTTCTGTCTTTGGCCATTTTCAGAAGAGAATTCCTAAGCCCACACAAATCTACGTGTTTTTACTAACACCTGCAAATTCCCTGCCCCTTGCCCCATTGCTCAGGTACTCCTGCTCCCAAGCAGTCTCTTCCCTCCTTCCCCATCCCCACCTGCTCCCTCCAAAGCCATTTTTGGCCCCGTTTTTACCCTCCTGCCTGCCCAGCACCCCCATCCCAGTGCTCCATCCTCACCCCCTGGTGTCCTCACAGCTCTTTTGCTGCTGACTTGGGACTATTTTTGTTTAGTTCTTTTCTTCACCAAGGTGAGGTAATGGCTTGGAGAGCCACAGAGGAAGCTTTTTTTTGGGGGGGTAATGGTCCAATTAGTTGCAGACTTGGCTGGAAAGAGCCAACTTGGCAGGAGTTTGGGGCAGGACGCAAAATGGGCTTCGACATCACAGGAAGCGAGTGTGACCTGGGGGAAAAAGTTAAAAGGGGGGAGGGGAAAGGGGGAAAAGTGCCATTTTTTCCAGAAAAAACAATTGTCAGGGGAAATAATAAGGAGAAGAAAGGAGGAAAAGCAAGAGGAAGGGAGCTATTTAGTGCAGCATCCAAAACCTGCAAGGGGTTGGCCTTAGATAGAACATAGGGGGGTGTGGGGGGGAGGGGAAATCCAAGCCAGGGGGAAGTGCACTGCTAATTCTCACTGATGCATTTAGCACTGGGGAAGGGAAGAGGGGTGGGAGTGGAACTGAAATGGCAGCAGGTGAATTTCCAGGTGCTGGAGTCAAACTTTGGGGGTTATGAACAATAAAGGAGATTAAGGAAGGGAAATGAAGCGCAGCGTCGGCAGCGAAAGGTCAGGCAGGAGATATTAAAGTCAAACAGTTGGGAAGCAAAAGGTTTGGCTTCTGCCATGGCAAGGAGCTGGGAGGAACAAAGGCTGTGGGCATGGAGACAGGTGGGCAGCACTTCTCAGGGCTGTGCTCTGTAATCTGGGTATAGGCAGGGAGAAAAATCTCCATTTTATTTATATCCAGGTAAGCAGAGGAACAAATTGATAACTACAGATCAGTTTGTAGTGTAGGCCTGAACACTAACATAGACACTGGCAAAAATAATACAGGCTGCTGTGAAACACATGTTGAAATAGATCCATCTGTGGACACAGCAACATAGATAAACATGCAGAATACAAATAGCTATAGAAATAGTAGACAAAGGGATGTAAACTGTTTATAGATACATGCACACAAAGTAATTGATTGCATCCAATATATAAATACAGTAGGTAGGAAATACTGATATATAAACACACACAAATTAATCTGTAGTTAGAGCAGAAGGTGTATACATAGAAGTGAACTACCCAAATAGAATTTAATGCAGGGTTGGAGCAGAGAAGATATTGGACAAATAGATATAAAATAGATATATATCAATTCCTGGGCATTGATGTATTATTGCATCAGGAAATACATAAATATATCAATTCCTAGGCATGGATGTATTATTGCATCAGAAAATACATAAATATATAAGGCAGGTCTCACCTAGACCTAAATACAAATCAATATATGATTGTATCAGGCAAAAAATATTAAGCAGATAGACATAAAATGGATATAGAACTACACACAAATGAGGAGATGATTACATTAGGGAACAGATAAGTAGACAGATAGATATAAATTGGCTATATAAATGCACCCCAATTAATAGATTATCAGACAAAGAGCTGTAAAATAGATACAAATACACTCAGGTCAATATAGGATTACATCAGGCAAATAGCAGATCAAATGCATTTTATTTACCTCTGAAGGCAGGAATCAATAGAGAATCACAGGAGCCAGTGAATAGCACAGGAAATGATTTCTTAACCCATGGTGGCAGAGCTCAATGTACAATCTGTCATTTTGTGTCACCAACCAACCACAGAATGGGAGGGGTTGGAAGGGACCTCTGGAGCTCCCCCAGCACAAGCCCTGCCAGAGAGGGCACCCAGGGCAGGGCACCCAGAGCACATCCAGGGAGGGTGGAAAGGCTCCAGGGAAGGAGACTCCACAACCTCTCTGGGCAGCCTGCCCCAGGCTCTGGCAGCCTCACCATACAGAAGGGTCTCCTGGTGTTGAGCTGGAGTCTCCTGGGCTCCAGCCTGTGCCTGTTGTTCCTTGTCCTGGCACTGGGCACCACCACAAAGAGCCTGGCACCTTCATCCTGACCTCCACCCCTCAGCTATGGATAGACATTGATCAGGTCCCCTCTCAGCCTCCTGTCCAGGCTGAACAGCCCCAAGGCTCTCAGTCTCTCTTCACAGCAGTTCCAGTCCCTTCCTCATCCTCATGGCTCTCTGTTGGCTTCTCTCCAGCAGTTCCCTCTCTCTCTGGAGCTGGGGAGCCCAGAACTGGACACAGTATTGCAGGGTGGTCTCAGCAGGGAGAGCAGAGGGGCAGCAGAAGCTCCCCAGCCCTGCTGGCCACACTCCTGTTGCTGCACCCCAGGACACCCTTGGCCCTCCTGGCCACAGGGGGCACAGCTGTGATGTTGGATATTGATTCTGTTAGATATTAGATATAATGTAGGGAAATAAGTGATTGATAAAAATATTTTTACTTAAGCACAGAAATAAATACAACAAATAGAAATGGGTGTGGTAAATAAATCAATGATCTACAGCATATTTAGCAAGGGACAGAAGCTTCCTTTTGCTGCCTAGCTCAAGGGGAGGAGTGAAGATGTAGGGACTAAAGCATCCCAGCCTGGATGTGTAAAATCTGTTTGACACCACAGCAGGTAGAACACCCAATCTGGGTGAGGTTTGGGATTTGGGGCTTGCTGCCACATTTGAGCCAAGATTGAGTAAGTAATGGAAAAGAACAAAACTCCCCAGGACCTTTTTGGAGCCAAATCTTGTGAAGCTTTTGTGGCCCAGCACAGCCTGGCAGCAGACAATTCAGACTGTTTTGGATGTGGCTGGTCAGTTGATGAGGAAATTGCCCAGGATAGATGTTTGAAGGACAGGCTGGCACAGATCAAAATTAAACTTCCATGTAAGCTTAAATTCCAATGTAGAGTTTAAGGTAAAATTTTAACCCTGCATGGGCCCTGAGGTTCCCAGCACAGCCACACAGAGCAGCTGCCAGGTCCCTGCTAGAGTCCCAGCCCCATCCTGATGATCTGGGGCAGGGACTGGGGCTAAAAATGGGAGACTGGGCACAGGCAAAGCCAAAAAGGTTGAGGTTTTGTTTTGGTGGAGTCTCACCGTGCTGGGATGAGTCATGGCTTGGCCTGGGGAGTCAGGAGGGGCTCAGGTACCATGGGCAGAAGGGCTCCAAATGTGTGTCTAGACAAACCTGCTGGCTCAGCACACTCCTGGCACAGGCAGGTAGTTTAGTCTGGGGCAGGGGCAAAGCATCCCATAATCACCCTCAGCCTTGGTTTTGCTGCTGCTGCTATAAGGATGTTGGGAATTTTTCCCCCCTGTATTTTCCTCAAGAAGAAAGAGGGGAGGAAAAAGTCAAAAACCTTCAATCTGCTGCTCCCAGGCTAAGAGGAAATGCCAAACAGAATTTGGGCTCCCCCCAAACCATCCTGCTGTGGGCTCAGCACAGCACTGCCTGTGGTCAAGACTGGTTTGAGTGGGAAGGGACCCCCAAAGCTCCTCCACTGCAGCCCCCAGGGACATCCCCAGCCACAGCAGGCTGCTCCCAGCCCCAACCAACCTGCCCTGCCCTGCTGCCAGCCATGGGGCAGCTCCACCTCTCTGGGCAGCCTGGGCCAGGCTCTCCCCAGCCTCAGCACCAACCATTTCTCCTTCTCTCCACTCTCAAGCTCCCTCTTTGCCTCCCAAACCATCCCCCCTTGGCCTGGCCCAACAGGCCCTGCTCCAAGCTCTGGCCCCAGCTTGCTTCAGGTGCTGGGAGGCCAGCAGAAGGTGTCCCTGGAGCCTTCTCCTCTGCAGGCTGCCCAAGGCCAACTCTCTCAGCCTGGCTCCCAGCAGAGGGCTTCCAGCCCTGCCAGCACTGCTGTGGCCTCCTCTGGCCCTGCTGCCCCAGCTCCTGCCTGTGCTGTGCTGAGGGCTCCAGAGCTGCCCCAGCCCTGCAGGGGGGGGTGAGCAGAGCAGAGCAGAGGGGCAGAATCCCCTCCCTGCCCCTGCTGCCCACCCTGCTGGGGCTCAGCCCAGGCCAGGCTGGGGCTGGGCTGGCAGCGCTGGGTGCCGGCTCCTGGCCAGCTCTGCACCCCCAGCACCCCCAAGGCCTTCTCCTCAGCCCCAGCCTGGGACTGGCACTGGGGATGTCCTGAGCCAGCTGCAGGACCTTGCCCTTGGCCTTGTTGAGCCTCAGCAGAGTCACAGGGACTCTCCTGTGAAATTGTCAAAATTCCAGGCAAAGCTCAGCAGGAAAGTGTAATTTGAGTTTCTTCCTTTATTTCTTCCCCTCCCCTCCCAGATGACAGCCACAGCCCAGCAGCCCAGCAAGGCTCAACCTGTGCACCTCGCCACGCCAGCAGCAGCCACCAGTGCTCCGGTTCCTGCCACGGCTGCTGACCCCCAGGCGCAGCTGGAGGCTGACAAGCGAGCTGTCTACAGGTGATGTGAGCTCACAGCAGTCTGCATTCATTAATCACCCCATTCAGTAATTAATGCATCAGTGTTGCATTATTTCATTAGGGCAGGGGTTGCTGCAGTGCATTGTTAATGTGGCAGCTCAGTGCTGCGCTCCTTCATGCCTTGGTTACTGCGTGCCCTGGCTCCTGTGTTTCATAGTTTTCATAGTTTCATTCAGGGGTTGGAAGGGACCACAAGGATCATCTAGTTCCAACCCCCTGCCATGGGCAGGGACACCCCACACTAGATCAGGCTGGACAGAGCCTCATCCAGCCTGCTCTTAAACACCCCCAGGGGACGGGGGCCTCGACCACCTCCCTGCACAACCCATTCCAGGGTTTCACCACTCTCATGGTGAAGAACCTCCTCCTCACATCCAGCCTGAATCTCCCCACCTCCAGCTTCATTCCATTCCCCCTAGTCCTATCACTACCTGAGATCCTGAGAAGTCCTTCCCCAGCCTTCCTGTAGGCCCCCTTCAGATACTGGTGGGCGACAATTAGGTCTCCTCGGAGCCTTCTCTTCTCCAGACCTGAACAGCCCCAACTCCTTCAGTCTGTCCTCATAGGAGAGGTGCTCCAGCCCTCTGCTCATCCTCCTGGCCCTGCTCTGGACACCTTCCAGCCCCTCCACATCCCTCTTGTAATAGGGGCTCCAGAACTGGACACAGTACTCCAGGTGGGGTCTCACCAGGGCTGAGCAGAGGGGGAGAATCACCTCCCTCGACCTGCTGGCCACACTTCTCCTGATGCAGCCCAGGCTCTGATTGGCTTTGCGGGCTGCAAGTGCACACTGAGAGCTCCTGTTGAGCTTTTTGTCCACCAGCACCCCCAAGGCTCTCTCCTCAGGGCTACCCTCCAGCCAGTCACTGCCCAGCCTGTATTTGTGCCTGGGATTGCCTCGACCCAGATGCAGGACCCTGCCCTTGGTCTTGTTGAACTTCATGAGGTTGGCTTGTGCCCAGCTCTCCAGCCTGTCCAGCTCCCTCTGGATGGATCCCTTCCCTCCAGCCTGTCTGCTGCACCACACAGCTTGGTGCCATCAGCAAACTTGCTGAGGGTGCACTCAATGCCACTGTCCATGTCCCCCACAAAGATGTTGAACAAGACAGGTCCCAGGACTGATCCCTGAGGGACTCCACTTGTCACTGGCCTCCCCTGGGACATGGAGCCATTGACAGCCACTCTTTGGGTGTTCTTTGTTACCCTGCATTGTTACTCTAATGCATTAACCCCCAGGCAGGAGTGGGGGCAGGCACAGGTGTTGGTAGCGATGGGAGCCTTTGGTAAGGTGGTGGCCATCCCAGCATGGTGCTGGAGCTCTCTCATGCCCCTCACTGTGCAGCACTCCTAAAGACTCACACCTCCAGACCTAAACTGTCCCTTCTTTGGGGTCAAAATGATGTCACCTGGGGTCTAAAAAGTGCCCAGGAAGAGTGAAGCCAGGTATTAGCTTGAAGTTGCCCTTTTGTGTTTGGCAAAGCCCTGTGATTTGAAGAGCCAAAGGCACCCCAAAGGAAATTAAAGCCCCCCCTCTCCTTTTTATTTTCCTTTCCCCCAGTACAGTGCAGTTTGGGGTGAAAAAGCACCCAGAAGGGGTAACCCACACATTAGCCTGAAATGACCTATTTCTTTGGGGTAAAACCATGCAATTTTGGGGTGAAAACCACCCAAAAGGATTCAAGCCATGTATGAAGCTGAATTTTCCCATTTCATTGGCAGCCCCATGCCTTTTTGCCCCCCCCCACCCCCCCCCCCCCCCCCCCCCCCCCCCCCAAGCACCTAGAAGGAGTAAAGTCACCTCTTGAGTGGAAATGATTGTCCAAATTGGTGTGATTCAGGGATGAGAAAGCAGCCAGAAAGAGTAAATCCAGGAGATAACCTAAAATTATTCTCTCTTTTATTTTCTCTGACAAAACCATGTGGACTGGGGGGGGGGGTGGGGTGGTGAAAAAGGACCCAGGAGGAATGAAGTCAAATATTAATCTGTGCAGGGTGTGGGCAGCAGTGGGTGCAAGGTGGCTAAAATACTCTGGCCCCAATTGTTTCAGTCCTTTGGAGATAATAATGTCTGAGTTTGAGCTGGCTGCAGTGGTGTTGTGATAGAATTGCCATAACTAACATTCTAATTGTGTAAACAGTCTAATTAGCTAAGTCAAATGTAATTATGGAGGTGATAATTATTGACACCGTGCATCTCTGGGGCTCTAACACCATTGGGGTTAAGGTTTAAATGTAAGGATGAATCCTCCCCCAGTTAGTGGCCAAGGCCATAGGCACTTGTGAACCAAAAAGGTGCAGCTTGGAAGTGAAGGAATTCAAATGTGACAAGTCCAAAAGGCCTGGAAGGAGGCACTGAATAAAGCCTTTCCCCAGGATGCTTTGCAGCAGATTTCAAGAGTCTCTCAAGGCAAACAAGGTCACTCGAGAGGAAAAAAGACAGTGTGGGGTAATGAAAGCCTGAACAACCTGTGGAGTTCTCACAGCCTTAGCTTCAAGATCCAAACACATGCCAGAAATGCCTTTTTGAAGGTATTTCCCACCTGGGTATCATAGAATCCCAGCATGGCTCAGGCTGGAAGGGAGCTCAGAGCTCAGCTCCAACCTCCTGCCATGCCCAGGGACACCTCTCAGCTGCACTCAGCTGCTCAGGGGCCTCATCCAGCCTGGCCTTGAACACCCCCAGGCAGGAGGGCAGCCACAGCCTCCCTGGGCAGCCTGGGCCAGAGTCTCAGCTCCCTCCTGCTGAACAACTTCTGCCTCAGCTCCACTCTAACCCTGCTCTGCCTCAGCTCCAAACCATTCCTCCTTGGCCTGTCTCAGACCCCCTCAGGAAAAGTCTCTCTGCAGCCTTCCTGCAGGATCCCTTCAGCTCCTGGCAGACAGCTCTGAGGTTCCCCCTCGCTCTTCTCCAGGCTGCACAGCCCCAGCTCCCTCAGTCTGTGCTCACAGCAGGGCTGCTCCAGCCCTTGGAGCATCTTTGTGGCCTCCTTTGGACTTCCTCCCACAGCTCTGTGTCTTTCTTGTGATGGGGACACCAGAACTGTAAAAAATATCACCTGGTTCCAGACATGGATTTGGTTGCCCCAACCAGCTCCCCAGTATGTTTTTATCCCTTAACTCCTTTTTTGCTGCACACAAGATCTGATCATTCTCCTGTATTCAGCTGCTGATGTGGATCTGGACAGATTTTGCTATCGAATGCACCCCAGGGTGATTTTTACCCCACCCAGGGCCATATCCTCTGCCCAAACAAATGGATTTTGGTTGGTTTTCCACAATTCAAGGCAGACAGCATCAATCAACCACCCTGGAGGCAAATCACCAGGAAAATGTGATGGGACATATAAACCCCCACCAGACAAGTCATCCTGATGGGTTTTACACTCCTGCAGGTGGCTTGTCACACGTAATAGACAGGAAGGACAGGGAAACTGCTTGAGAGAGGCCAGGCCAGAGGCACAGAGCTGCTGCAGGCAGTGGAACATCTCCTGTGAGCACAGCTGAGGCAGCTGGGGCTGGGAGCTGGGAGCAGAGCAGCTGAGGGCTGCCCTCAGTGCTGGGGATAAAGCTGTGCAGGGCTGGAGCCAGGCTCTGCTCAGGGGTGGCCAAGCACAGCACAAGGGGCACTGGGGGCAAGCTGGAGCTGAGGAGGTGCCAGGGGAACAGGAGGGGAAACTTTGTCCCTGTGAGGCTGCCAGAGCCTGGGGCAGGCTGCCCAGAGAGGTTGTGGAGTCTGCTCTGGAGCCTTTCCAACCCCCCTGGATGTGTTCTGTGTGCCCTGCCCTGGGTGCCCTGCTCTGGCAGGGCTTGTGCTGGGGGAGCTCCAGAGGTCCCTTCCAGCCCCTCCCATTCTGTGAATCTGTGAAACAGGGGAAAAAAATTAATCCTCCTACTTCTTGGTTGGCTTGGGAGCACCTTCCCAGGGACCAGTCCAGCAGCATCCCTGCTGTGATGTTTCCTGTATATTTCCCTGTATTTCCCCATATTTTTCCACATGTTCCCATATTTTCTGACGTGATGCAACAACAGCACTAAGAGGATTGGGCCAGTGAAGGCGATGCTCCTGGGCTTTCAGTGTTTGCACACCCCAGCACCACAAGCTGGCTTTGTCCAAGTAAACCTGATGAATTTCTTTGCCTGAAGTTTATTTTCCTACAAGGCTATATTGGAGCTGGGGGAAAAAAAAGATCCCTGCTGGGCCTCCAGGGCTGTGGGCAGAGCCCAGCCGAAGGTGTGGAGCGGAGAGCCTTAGAGGAATTAATTTCTCTTTATTAGCCCTTGTTGAATCCTTTTTATTAGCAGCTGTCAGCCACCTCTCTCCTGCAGGAAAATGTCACTGGGTTCAGAACTTTTATTTGGAGGATTCCCTGAAGGGAAAAACATTTTTTGTTTGTTTGTTCTTTGCCAGAGTCGATTTTTCCAGCCCAAAG